>NC_042494.1:61310306-61313540 GCF_005508785.2 Acyrthosiphon pisum
TGAGTGGTGAGTGATGACTAGTAACTATTGATTAGTTTTATATTTTGAACTTAGTGAGTTGGTAATAAAATATACTAAATATAAAATAATATTAATAAATAATAAGAAATAACTTATTAGTAAATACTCAATAGTTAGTATTTTAGTTGTTAATATTACAAATTATAATTATTCATAAATCAAGTATAGAATCCTCTAGATTTATCCACTACAGACTATGGTATATATGGTATAGTATATATAATATTATGTATGTAATAATATGATTATCAACTATCATTATTTATTAGATTGTTTCCACTATACGTTACTTTTTCAGTTCTTTAGAAAAAAAAACCATATTTTTGATTCAATTTTTCAATTTTTTCAGGAAAAAACTAGTTTATTTCATCAAAACCTTTTTTTTTCGGAAATTTCGATCCCTAGTTATTGCCATTGGTTGGTTTCACATTCACATTGAGACAAGTGAAAACACTACCTTCGACATGTGTTTAGCCTTGATTTTGTGTCACATTCACTTGTCTCAAATGTTTATGTTATCAAATAGTTCTGCCGGAACATCATCAAAATCACAAACATTATTAAATTATATTATAGGTCGGGTCAGAATCTTAAAGCTTAAAAGACAAGTTCCATGCAAAATAATTGTACTATAATATACCTATGTCCTATACTTATTACATAGGAATCAAAAATAAATAAATGACACGTACTTTTTTCGTCTGTAAATAAAAATGATTAATAAAATAAAATAAATTATAGGCATATAAATATATCACAATTAAGAGGATGTTAACACAATATATTCTGTTTTCTCTCTCAGATCCACGTGAATTATAGATAAAACGCGTTCACCTAAAACCGTTTTTTTATGATTTTTTAATTATCTTATAGTAAAATCAAATATTACAAAAAATGATAGAGGATAATATTTTTGAAGTTAAGACATATCGATTTTATATTTTATTGTTATTTGACTTTGTATTCAATTTCCAAAATAAACACAGTAATGTTGTAGGTATACATTAAAATTATGTTTAAATTGTTTTGAGAAAATATTTAGGCAAATCGATATGTCATACCTTCAAAAACCTTATTTTCTATTGTTTTTGTTATGGTTAAATTTACTCTAAGATTACTCAAAAACGTTACAAAAATGATTCTGCATAAATGCGTTTTATTTATATTGCACGTGGGCCAGAGAGAGAAATCGAACTATAGTGCGCTAACTGCATCCTCTTAATATAAAAAATCTAGGTTTTGGAAAAAAAGTCAGCAAAAATGTGAAGTCATTCGATTATTTGTTTTTCGAGATGGGTCACAACTCTAGTAAATATTTATTTATGAATTTTAAAAATTAAAAATGTATTTTTAGGTAAGTATGTCTGAGATTAGCGTTAACAGTCCCATCAGATTCCAAGAGTAATTCCAGCTATAACTCTACAAGGCACAACCAATGTGGAGTGAAAGACTCGAGACATTCGAAGAGAAAGTAAAATTATATGGCAATAATAATAAAATATACTTACGAATCGCACCTGCAAAAAAAATACAATATTCCAAAGTTATTAATAATAAAATTAAATACAACATTAAATTTATAGTTGTGTTCAATGTGATAGATCCCTTTGGTTTTCTCAATTGTTAATGAATATGGATGAACTCTGATGTGTGTATATTAATTAAGTATAATATAAACTATGTGCATATTTAAAAATACCCTTATTATTTTGTTTGTTCCACATTTGAAGGGAATTTAATTTTTGGTTTATGGAATCCAACATTTTTTCTATTCTAATATAGAAACATTATAAATAACAACGATTGAAAATTTCAAGTGACATTTTTGGAAATTAACCTATTATACTTAAATTAACTTTACGAACAACATGTATTGTAATGTTTCTGATCTCCAATGTCTATTTTTATCCACAAATGGACATTGAAGCTATAATGGACGTAATAACTAATATTATAATATAATCTTGAAACCTCTCACAGAATAAAATAAATAAAAAATAAATATATACGTACCAATAACAGCTACAAAAAATCACAATAATAATTAATAAGTTATTAATAATTACCAGGTACATAAAACTTGAATAAATAATTCAACATTTTCAATAGGTAGAGGAAGCTTTATTTTAAAATTGAATAATTAATATTATAGTTTACAATTGAAAGTCTTCATTTATTTATTTATTTAAATACAAATGGGTATACAAATATTGAAATATGTAATAATATTAATGGGCGTACATTTAAAAAGTATCTTGTTTTTGTATAATTTAGATGACAATGATGAAAAAAACAAAAATCGATAAAACTTTTTTTTATATTGTGATGAGCAACGTAGGGTTGACGGTTTTTTCGGTATACCGTCAAAACCGGTATACCGGTTTTTGCACAAATACCGCTGCAACGGTATACCGTAATACCGATACATACCGTAATACCAGTGCATACCAGAACACCGCAATACCGGTGCATACCGGAAAACATACCGTAATGTAATGTTTTTTAAAAATTGTTTACTCCCTCAGCATATCATTTCAGTGTTTTTCAGTCTTCGAGGACCACGGTTTTTTGGTATTACGGTTTTCCGGTATTACGGTTTTTCGGTATATACCGGTATTGCGGTATACCGTGTCATACCGGTACCGAATCTAATACCGCAATACCGGTTTCAAATTTCAATACCGTCAGCCCTAGAGCAACGTATCACTTAAAGTTATAATTTATTACGCAATTTCGCAATACAAAATGAAAAAACACAAAAATTTCGTACTTGCAAAATCGGCTAAATGAAAAATACAAAAAAGTTTATGCGTGGTTAATTTTTATACTAAAATTTATTAAACATATGAAAAATAAATTATGAACATTTAAGTTACTATTATCATCAATTAAACATTAGAAATAATATTTAGTTGTCAACATAATAACCATTTACAATATACAACTACAAATATATAAATATGACATGATGATATATATATAATATGATTATGATTTTATTGGGATTGAGATCAATAAACTATCATAATATGATCAATTTGCAAATTATTATAGTAATTATAACTTAATAAATTAAAATATTTAATTATTACTTATTACTTTATAATGGTTCTTATCGTGTAACTATCTAACGTTTTAATATAGAAAATTCTAGTATTGTAAACATAAATTTAATTTATTTTAATACAACATCTAAATTTCAAACAGAATACT
>NC_042494.1:61313700-61323908 GCF_005508785.2 Acyrthosiphon pisum
CCCCTCAGCCCGTATTTAGTTGTAAAAAATATTTCCATAAAATAATAATTGTGTAAGACAGACAGTACGACGCTTTTTTAAACCTCGAATCGTCGGCCACGACGGTTATAATATTATTATATAATATTATCTACATTCAGCATCTACATTCTACAATAAATTTATTAGGAGTGTAAATATCAATGGGGGGGGGGGGGGTAAACACTCAAAACCCACCCCTGGCTACGCCACTGATTCCTAGGAACAATAAAACGTGTGGAATCGTATTCCTCCCACTTTCTCAAGATTTTGTAATAATTTTGTAATGAAATGGACCAACGATAACTTTACTTTGTTTGTAAATTTAATATTATGTTAAAAGGAAGTTAAGAGTTTAAATTGTTGATACTATTCATATGCAATATTTTACCTACCACCTACTTTCTCCCTGAGAATAAGACTAGATAACATATAAAACTCATAATTACTTACCATGGTATTCGGCTATAAAAACATATAATACATAATTTACTATAAATAGGTTCATAAGTTAATTTATAGTAGCCCTATCGTTTTTTGGGTTTTTTTTTGTTGTACCTACCTACTGTATAAAAACTGTTAGAAATTGGTATAAAGAGTGTTACACGTCATTCGTTTGTCGAGGTGGTAATAACTATAGTGTATATTTATTTGTATTTGTTATTACTGTTTTTGGGTAAAAATAAAATGGAAATGTAATGCGTGGTTCCTCAAAAGTTACTGTTTTAATAAATATCGAAAATACATGAAATCATAATTTTTTTAGAAAAAAAATTTAAATTAATTAAAAACTTAATCAAAATGACAAATATTTTTAAACTATATCATAGTTCTGGTCTCAATTTTAAAATTTAAAAGACAAGTCCCATGCAAAATAACTTTAGTATGTACCTATACCTATTATACATATTAAAAATAAATAAAACGTACCTAACGTTTCTGTAAATAATAATGATTAATAAAATACAATTTATAATAGGCATATTTATATTTAATGATTCATAATTAATGTAAATAATCTAGATTTTTGAAGAAAAGTCCAATAGCCACTATTATTAAGACAAGATAGAAATATACTATTGTCAGTCCTGTAAAGTATTTAAGTAAAAGTATTCGAGTAAAAGTATTCAAATACTTTTTTTTGTATTAAATACTTTTTGGTATTGAATACTTTGGTTATTTATTTCGAACATTTTATTTTTATTCGAAATAATTGGTTGAAAAAATATTATTGTCAACTACAATAATATTTAATAGTTTTATTTAATATTCTGTATTTCTGTGTTAGCCGAAGTCCAAAGGTTTAGGAAAACCAGATTTCTAAAAAAATTTATTGAATAACAATATTCCCTTTAAAACTATTAGATAACTATTAGATTACCTACTACCTATGTGTTTATATTACGATAATTAGAAACCCACTTTAAAAACCAAAAGTATTTGAAAAGTATTCCAAATACTTTTTCAAAGTATTTGAGTAGTATTTGAAATACTCAACAATTAAAGTATTTGAGTAGTATCTTAAATACTTAAAAAAAAATGTATTTGAGTATTTACTCAAGTACTTTTTAAAAGTATTCTTTACAGGACTGACTATTGTACTGAAGTGATCAATAACAACTGGTTATGTATGGAACAAGAAAAATGTTTTTTTTTTTTTCAGAAAGACATTCACATAAGTTATACATTTATAATTATATAAAACAAGTAAAGACAACTCAAGTAAATATTTATTTCATGAATTTTAAAAAATAAAAATGTATTTTTAGCCATGTCTGAGATTAGTGATGACTGCAATAGTGCAATCCCATCATATTCAAAGAGATAGACTATAGCTCCACAACCAATATGGAGTGAAAGACTCGAGACATTCTTACCAAAAACAATACAATAATATTGTCAAATGGAAAAAGATTAAATGAACATATTATTTTTCTATGAATTAAACGTTGAATTTTAAAGTTTACAATATCGTTGAACTATGTTAAATGGTAAATCAACGCATTAATTTTTGATTTGTCATCTGGTCATTCCAGGAGAAAGGAAAGTAAAAATATGGAAATAAACATAAAATATACTTACCAGGATGAACTGTAAAAAATATATAATATTTCAAAGATATTAATAATAAAATTAGATAGGTACAATATGAAATTCGTGGTTCTATTCAATGTGATAAATCACCATTGGTATACTCTACAGTTAATGAAAATGCACCTATGAATTCAGATGTGCATAATATATTACAATTTAAAAATATTGACTATGAGCATATTTAAAAATACCCTTATTATTTTGTGTGCTTCTCATTTTAATTTTTGGTTTATGGGATCCATCTTTTTTTATATTTTAATATGGAAACATTATGAATAACAGCGATTGAAAATGTCATATTTAACGTGACATTTTTGAAAATTAACTTTTTATACATAAATTAGGACCTTACGAACAACATGTTTGTAATGTTTTCGATCTAAAATGTCTATTTTTATCCATAAATGGACATTGATGCTATAAAGGGCGTAATAATTAATAATATAATATAATCTTGAAACCTCTCACAGAATAAAATAAATACAAAAAAAAATATATACGTACCAATAGCATCTACAAAAAATCACAATAATAATTAATGAGTTATTAATAATTACCAGGTACAAAAAACTTTTTTTTTTTTATTTTACACAATGATATATACAATCTGTACAATTATGCACAATTAGCATATTTGATAAGGGTTTCGATAATACATGAGTACGTGAGTAAGAAGCCACCCACTAATGGCACTTGACTGGGAGTTGTATGAAACTAGTTATATTTATATATACTGATTTTTTATTATTATTATTTTTTTTTTTTTTTTTTTATTTTTATTTTAAATTTTTGGTATTAATTCCTTAGCAAGTCACGGCACCAGCTCCTATTTAATCTACGCCTGGGGTTGCCAGATAATGTTTGGATGGATAGGTTTTTAATGAGTGGGTTTTGGTGTGTTTGCAGCCGAGTATGAAAGATTTTGTAGAAACGTATAGCTTCTTCTGTCACAGTTTTAATTGACAGGTCATTATGTATAGTGTAATTCGAAACATAGGGTGGAGCATTAGTAATTTTACGAAGAACAATATTTTGAAATTGTTGAATTTTGTTAGTATTGGACACTTTTGCTGTACCCCATAGTTGGAGACCATATGTCCATAGAGGTTTGAGTAATGTTTTATGCATAAGAACTTTAATTTTTAAACTGGAGTGTTTGTTATTTGTGAGTAGCGTTCGTAGTTTGCGAAAACGGGCGTTTAAGGCAAGTCTTTTTATACGGATATGGTTATTCCAAGTGAGGCGCTTATCCAAGTTAAGTCCAAGATATCTAACTGAGTCAGATGTGGGAATAACAAAAAACTTAAATACATAATTCAACATTTTCAATAGGTAGTGGAAGCTTTATTTTAAAATTGAATAATTTATATTATAGTTTATAATTGAAAGTCTTCATTTATTTATTTATTTAAATACAAATGGGTATTCAAATATTGAAATATGTAATAATATTAAAATATACCTAATCTTGAAATCTCTCATAGAGTAAAATAATACATTTTAATAAGATAAATTGAAAAACAAAAAAATACGTACCAATTATGCCTACAAAAAAAAAACACATTACATTAACAATTAATAAGTTATTAATTATAATATTATAAATCTTAAATACTTAATTCAACATTTTCAATAGTGGGACTTTTATTTTAAATTGAATAATTTAAATTATAGTTAATGATATTGATAGTCTTAAATTATTTATTTATTTACCTAAACATAACCGGGTGTACAAAATATAAGTAATAACATTAATAAGCGTACATATTTTAAAAATTATCCTGTTTTATTATAATTTGGATGACAATGGTTAAAATAACAATAATTGATACTAAATTAAAAATGTAATGTATTGTATTGTGATGGGCAACGTATCACTTAAAGTTATACTTTATTACGAAAATTCGCTATACAATAAAAAATACAAAAATCACGTACTTTTTAAGTAATCTAAGTAAAAAAAAACAAATAGGTTTATTAATATTTAGTTGTTAACATAATGACCATTTATAATTTACAACTACAGTCTACAAATATATGTGATTATGATTTTATTGGGATTTAGATCAATAAACTATCATAATATGATCAATTTGCAAATTATTATAGTAATTATAACTTAATAAAACTAAAATATTTAATTATTACTCATTACTTTATAATGTTTCTTATCATGTACCTTTCTAATGACTCAATATAGAAAATTCAAGTATTATAAACATAAATATAATTTATTTTAATGCAATATCTAGATCTGAAACAGAAAACTAAACTATATCTTAGCTATGCCACACCAAAACACTTAGTTCCAAATTTTTGTACGAAACATTCTCACGATTTTGTAATGTAATGAACCGACGATAACTTTACTTCGTTTGTAACTTATAATTAGGCATAAAGGAGTTCAGAGTTTAAATTGTGATTACCATTGGTTTCATTTTTTTAACTACTTCCTTCAGTAAGACAAATTATAAAACTCATAAATACTTACCGGGTATAACATCTATAAAAAAAATAGATACTTAACTTAAAATAAATGGGTTCATTTCTTGTAGACGAGTTGACCTATCGTTTCTTATGAGCTTTTTTTTTTGTATATAACATGTTATTTTCTGTTTGAAAATGTAGTTGGTGTTCCAATGTTTTATTTTGCAATCAAGCTTAGTTTTTATTTTGGTTGTCAACTGTGCAATCAGCAGTGTTTTCTGCACTTTTAAATATTCAATAGGTAGCCATTTATGGTTTAAGGAAATTCCTCTGAAGTACCTACTATAAAAACTGTTAGATATTGGTATAAAGACTGTTACACGCGTTACAAGTGTGACTGTATTACAACTATTCGTTTGTCAAGATGATAATAAATATAGTGAATATTTATTTGTGCGTGATGATATGTTATTAGGTTAAAAAAAATTGAAAATGTAATCCATGGTTCCTCAAAAGTTACTGCTTTAAAAAATATCGAAAATATGTAAGATCATAATTTTTTTAGAAAGGTTAAAGTTCAAATTGGTATAAACTTCATCAGAATCACAAAAATTTTTAAATTATATTAGTGATATGGTGAGAATCTTAAGACTTTTAAGACAAGTTCCATGCAAAATAACCTTATTATGTACCTACCTATTACATATTTTAATATTTACAAATAAACAATTGTCACGTACCGTCGGCGACATCGAAATCAGAACCTGTAAATAATAATTATTAATTAAATAAAATAGATTATAGCGATATTTATATATCACAATTAATGTAAAAAATCTAGATTTTGGAAAAAAAACTTTCAGATTGTTATAAACTGTTATTCTAAACTTTAATAATTTATTTATTTTATTAATTATGACACAGAAAATCCAATAATTAAATAAAAAATGCGCTTCTGAAAAGGTTAAAACAATGCATGCACACGCACAACGGCAGTGGTAGCACTGTGGTGTTTTGGACAAGAATTTATATAATAGCCACTCTGTTTTAAGACAAGATAGAAAAATAATATTATTATTCTGAAGTGATCAATAACAGCTAGTTATATATAAAAATAATAATAATGTTTCTTTTTTTAATGATAATCACATAAGTTATACATTTATAATTATATACCAAACATGTGAAGCTGTGAAGTCATACGTCACTAACTTCTTTATAATATATACGATTGTAATATAATGCCATCAAAGTATTAAATGTTGGGATAGGGTAAAATTATGTTGAGTTTTTAATAAACACATTCAATTATTCAAGAACAGTTTCTGATCACATCAATTGTTGATTTGTCATCTAGTCGATCCAGAGAAGGGAAAGAAAATATCGTGGAGTACGATTGCGCGCGTTTTACCTTTTTGGACATACGATTGCGCGCAGTGCCGAAATAACAAAGAACATAATTTTTACTATTCAAAAGCGTACGATTGCGTGTGAAATTGGATGTGAAGTTGCCAAATTGTTTGAAACAAATTTTAGTAATTTTTATATTTAAATACAGATACAAATTCATCTATTTAGGAAGATACATTTACTTAAATACTTCATATCTAAATATCGTTAAATCTACGTAAATAACACAAAATAAAACAAACACTTTACATACGCACGCAGTCTACGTCATAAAAAAAAATAATTGTAATAAAAAAAAAAATATTTGAATAGATAAATAAATTAAAAAGTAAATAATTGCAAAAAAGTTGACAAATTACCTACATTTAATATTTTTAAGTTAAATTTTAAAGCCTTGATAGCGATTGGCGATTTCCAACTATGGCTAAAAACTTGAGTAAATTTTCTGTTAAATTTTAGTTTTATTTCGCACCTGTATATTTGGCAACGTTGCTTCGAAGTTAAAATAATTTAGAGCGCGCAATCGTACACCAAAAAAGGTACCGCTGATAAGGACCGTGCTCAATCGTATTGCACCCGAAAATATTATGGCAATAAACATAAAATATCCTTACTCAAATATCCTGAAAAAAAAATAAACATAAAAAAATAATATTCAAAATTTATTAGAACAAAATTAGATACAATATGAAATTTATAGTTGTATTTAATGTGATACAACATCATTGGTTTTCTCTACAGTCAATGAAAATGTGTTAATTCAGATGTGCGTATATATAAATTTAAAAACATTGACAAAGTGCTCTCTAACTTCTCATATTTAAATTAAGACTTTACGAACAACATGTTCTGTAATGCTACTGATCTCCAATGTCTATTTTTATTCAAATATGGATATCGAAGCTAAAATGGACGTAATAACTAATATTATAATATATAGGTGCATTATATCACAGTATAAAATAACACATTTAAAAAAATAAATTAAAAAATAATAATATATGTACCATTAATTTCTACAAAAAATTACAATAATAATTAATTAGTTATTAATAACAACATTAATAATATATAAAACTTAATTCAACATTTTCAATAGAGGGAATTTCATTTTATTTTATTTTAAAATTATTAATATTATAGTTATAAAAAAGTGGGTAAGTGGATGTCGCTTCGCTCAGAATCTATAATATATATTGTTAATCCTATTCATTTATTTAAATACAAACAACATTAATGGGCGTAAGTACATTTAAAAACTTTTCTGATTTGTATTATTTGGACGACAATGGTGAAAATAACGATGATTTATACTATATAATATAAATTATGATGAGCCAGTGGCGTCGAAGTGCTTAAATATTATGACATCATTCATCTAGAGGCCCCCTTATTTTTTTTCATGGCATCTACATAATTCAATGTTTAATCATTTATTTTATGTTTTAACGTAAGTTCTGGATCCACTGCAGTACCTCAACTAAAAATCTACCTACTATGCCATATATCATAGATAAATTAAGTGATCGGTACCACTGTGATGTATAACATAAAGTTATTTACGCAAATTCGTAATACAATAAAAAAATACAAAAAATACGTACTCTCTAAAGATCCTATATAAAAAATACAAATAGGTTTATGCGTGGTTAATCATTATATTAATAGACTTAATAATTATTAAACATTTGAAAAATAAATATTAGACATTTAAATTACTATTATCATCAAGAAAACATTAGAAATAATATTTATTTGTCAACATAATAACCATTTTATTGGGATTTAGATGAATAAACTATCATAATATGATCAATTTGCAAATTATTATAGTGATTATTACTTATTAACATATTGTTTATTGTATATTGGTAATTTATTTTAATGCAATATCTAGATTTCAAACAGAAAACTAAACCATATATCTTAGGTAAAACTGTAAAAGCCACTCAATATATCTAGTTTTAAATGTTTGTATGAAACTTTCTCAAGATTTTCTAACTATTTTTTAATGATATAAATCGATGATAACTTTACTTTGTTTGTAACTTATAACTAGTATTATAATGAAGTTCAGTAAATTTTTCATACAATTCATATCCATTTTTTTTTACATTTTTCCTTCACAACTTATAAAAACCATAAATACTTACGGTCTGTACTGTCTATAAAAATAAATAATACATAGCTTAAAATAAATTTGTTCATTTCTAGTAGACCTATCGTTCTATATGACCTTTTTTTTTTATACATAATACGTTTTTTTCTGTTTTGAAAATTTAGTTGGTGTTTCAATATTTTGTTTTTCAATCGAGCTTAGTTTTTATTTTGGTTGGTCATTGTGCAATCATCAGTACCTATTTATGGTTTAAGGAAACTCATCAGATAGTACCTGCTGTAAAAACTTGTTTACATATTACTATGCGTTGAACAAATGAGACCTTGTGTGACAAGGTAGATTGTAATTTGTAACCATATAGTACACTAATATACAATCATACTTCACGTCCTCACGGGAATCAATCTATTTGATATTGATGTATCTATTATAACTTATTAAAGAAGGTAACAAAATAATCTAAAAAATATAAATAAATAAAAATGATACAAATTACAGTTATGTGCTAAACGTGACGCTAATGAGCTTAAAAATCTGGATGAAAAGCCCTCTAAAGTATCATATTATAAATTAAAAAATCTAAACACAACGAGATAATATATGAGTTAATTGATTTGTGTGAGAAAAACGGAAAAGCTCACCAGGGTAGGAACAAAAAATGAAAAAACGTTCTACTGATAAAAAAATAAAACGATTCACGAATGAATTGTATGATAATTGTATGACAAGGGCGTACTGAATCGGTAGGTACTACAACATACATTTATATTAAACCATTCAATGTTTTTATGTCAGAAAGTTACTCATAAAAAAAATACTAAATATATTTCTAATAATAAACTAGTTAATGAATATTTGTTTTTGTTATGCTCAAATATTCAATTATCTGAAATTTAAATAGCTTAGATTTACATTTAAGATGATAAAAGTCAATGCTTATAATATGTTGTAAGTTATTAAGTATTTAAGTATATCTATATCTAATAATGCATGTTATAAAATTAAGTATTTTTAGATTACAATAACCTTACCGACAGGAGCTTGACAAATATGTACAAGACCTATTCAATTTTAAAAATATTCAAAAAAAATTATATAAAATTATGCATGAGTAGGTACCATAAAAAATTAATTAGTTGAATCTGTTATATGGTCCATATAACAGTGTTGGGAATAGATAACTAAAAAATGATCTAGATAAGATAAGATAATTTTAACAAAATGTTATCTAGATAAAAATAAAGATAACATAAATGTAATTTATCTAGATAAAGATAAAGATAAATACAACAATACTTTTATCTAGATAAATTTCTAGATAAATATCATTTTTTTACACTTATTTTCATTGTTTTTTAGTATTTTTGTAATATTAGATTTATATCAATAAAATGACATTATATTTATAATAACAACGGATTGAGCCTTTGAAATACAGTTCTACGAAGTTAATTTTAATTTATTTTGAAAATGGATGGGGAAATAAACCTATACCTAATTAATTTTAATATGCTCATTATGGCTAGTAGAGAACGATGTATAGTGCAAGCCCAAATGCAGGTTATCGTAATACTGTCAATTGTCATTGGCAATAATAACAAGAAATATATTCTTCTAATTTTATTAATAATTTATATTATATTAGAATTTTAGTAACATTGGTTTTATAATTTTGTAGGGGCACTATAATATTTATCTAGATAAGCCCATTTTTTATCTAAGCTAAACATTAGATAAATCGTAACATAATTATCTAGATACTTTAAAAGATAATTTATTTCAAAAAATCTTACCTAGATAATTTTATAATAATATAATATAATATAATATAATATAATATAATATAATATGGACCACTAGATATTACTTAAGAGGACGTCGCACCAGTGTTGGTTCCGTCTTACACACGTACGTTATAGCAAATTTTCGTTCGCTAGGGTGCTGTCATTTTTGATTTTAGAGTGAATTGACCTATTATCAAACTTTTAGGTAACAACATTATCTGTGCCTTCTCATTAGTTATTTACGATATTTTGAGTTTCGAGTGAGTGATGAGCATTTTCAAACATAAATATTTGACATTCTGATAACTCAATTGAAAATTAATATATCGCTATAAAGCCAACTAGAGGGCAGAGAT
>NC_042494.1:61326561-61327403 GCF_005508785.2 Acyrthosiphon pisum
GGCGTTTAAAAAAAGTTGGTGCAAATGTCACTCTGCACCCCCCCCCCCCCAAATGACACCGTGAGTCCTATTTTATCATTACCTATTATAATAGTTTTACTTTATTTCATCTTATTATGAGATTTAGTAAGTGCTGTTCGTTCGCATGTGTATAACCGTCATTTGATTATGGCCAGTGGCATAAAACGTAAAGCGCTATCGATTTCGGACAAGCTCGACATTTTGAAGAAATACGATGAAGGAACAGGGACTGGGACCGAACCTAAAAGAACCGGTTCTGGAACCGGAACCTTTAAAATTTTAAGAACCAGAACCGGAACAAGAACCTTTATTTTAATATAAAAGTACCGGAACCGAACCGGAATTTTTATATTATATAGTTTCTTTTAGGTTCTAAAATATAATAATTTTATTAATTTATTTTAGATTCTGAGTGGAACGATGAATGTATTGATTTTACAATGATGTGTGTTTTTTTTTTAAATTTTTAAATTTTTAAATTTTTTTTTGTGTCCGTCATCACCTTTTAGGACAGTAAAAGTGTTTGGATTTTCTTCAACAGTACCTTTTCTGATAGGAAAGTGAATCTAGTTGGTACTTTGGGGGTTTAAAAGTAAAATTTTTCCAATAGTTTTCAAAAGCGCCGTGAAAAACAAAAGAAAAATTAAGGAAAAACGGGAATTTTTACGCAAAATCTGTTTTCGAGAAAATTGATTTTGGTTTTTGGTGTAACTTTAAAACGAATGACTGTAGATACATGAAATTTTCACTGGTTGTTTATATTTTCATTTTCTATACATGATAAATTTTCAAAATATTTTGATTTGTTTGAGCTGTTTACG
>NC_042494.1:61327453-61331728 GCF_005508785.2 Acyrthosiphon pisum
AATACCATTAAAAGCTACATTACTATTACAACCGATGTATAGAAGAATCAATAAACTCTCAATAGAACACCAAATCAGTTTTTTCAAACACATTTTAAATTGTGAAATATCAAATGCCACCATAGAAAAGTGAAAAAGTATCGTTAAATACATCCTTTTAAGACATTTATTCTTTAGCTAGTTACATAAAATGATAAATATACATAGGTACCAGTGTTGAGCAAAGATAACAAAATATTTATCTAGATAAAGATAAAAGATAATTGGTTATAATTTATCTAGATAAAAAAAATAATAAAATTTCAATTTTATTTTTTAATAACTACACTTGTTATTTTAACTACAATTTATTGTTAATTAATATTTAGAATATACCTAATGTCTCATTAAATTTTAAGATTACATTTTATTGTTTTAGATTAATTCAAACTTATTGAAATAAAAAGGACAGTATAACGTTGGAAAATATGAATAATAAATTTAACTAGAAAAGAAGAAGTAATAGTAATACGTAGGTACAAGAATAGGACATAGTCATTATACACAGGGCTACCTAATTTTATTTTACATACATTACGAGCTGTGAGCCAATTTACAGTTTTTAAGAAAGAGACGTTACATACTATGAATAATTATAGGCTTGGGAGATTTCTCGTTAGCTAGTTACATCATTATGTGGATAAGGTGGTTTCTGTCATAGTTTGTATGATATAAAGGGAAGTAATAAGTAGCAAATATTATTATCATGATTATTATGTAAAAAAAATATCCTCTTGTGTCAAATGTCAGCCAATGACCATGCTGACGATGCTTTGCTATAATAAATAAAATATATTTATATATATGTTACCGAAAATGTTGACAATTTAGGAATTGTCATAATTTACGTAGTTAATTAGGTAATTTTATCACATATCACTTTGTACTATTAAATATTTAAGATATATATTGTATATATAAGTGATAAGTAGTAAGTATATATAAGTTCGCACTTTCAATGCTTGACCGTACAAAGTGACCTAGAACCGGTGATTATGTTGTTGCAGGTCATGTAGGACCAGCTTTAAGATGTAACTATTAGAACGATAACTAACTCGCAACGGTGACATGCTAAAAACCATTATACTGCCACTAATGTCATTATTGTCCATGTTCTAAAAATATCAGGTGGGGAAAAGACTGATATCAATAAAATTGTTGATTAAAAAAAGGCACGGCCATCGCATAATATGTTTATCGTAATATTTATGTGTTTTATTATAAGTGTCCCTACCTATACATTAGTGCTCTGATTTTTAAAGCCCAAGCCCGTTCAATTTTTTTTTACATACATTTAGTCCGGCCTGGCCCAATTTATTTTAATTAAAACCACTCAACCCTACTTCGTTTTCACCTAAAATATTATGATGTGTTAAAATGTAAGCCTAGCCAGTACTCACTCACAGTTCACACTAAGACAGTGCATACCCGGGCCCGGTCCAAGCCCAGCCCCGGGCTGGGCCAGAAATGTCACGGAAGTTGGCCATTTGAAAACAAAATGAGTAAAAATGTAAACAAACTTGAATTACAGAAATTAAAGTGATAAAAAAAAATGTTTGACAATACTTGATTTTTTATTGATTATTGATCATTTATTAGGGTAATAGCAGGGTAATTAATAATTATGTTTGATAAAAATAATATTTAAATTATACAGATTGAATTAAAATATCTAAAAAAATATAATACATCATCTTTGCCTGATATAGTTAGGAAATGATAACATATACTAGGCAATGATATTATTTCCTTCCGTTATTAGGAATTGTCAAAATTTCCTAGGAACTGTCATGATCTCCTAAATGTCAACATTTCCGGTAACATATATGAATACTAACATAATGTAATGGTGTTTCACAAGTATTTAATTACACAACTATAATAAAGAATATTTAATGGGAGAGTGGGTACAATTGTAACATTTTTAATAAATTTATTTATTTCTACCAAAATTCTAAATTTTTTGAATCGTTTATACTTTCAAATAGTAAAGTAAGTTGTTGCCTTTCAAAATATGTGTGTATTGAATCTTTATTTCCACATAATTTTGAATAGATATAAATATAGAATAAAAAAAATATGTTACAATTGTACCCGATACAGGGTAGAATTGTAACAGCACTAGGGACAGATGTAACTTACATGATTTTTACTTTTTTGTATTATTGTAAAACATATAAAATATAACAGTTACATTTAAATTAAATAAAACATAACTTTGGTAAACAGATTACCTTAAATAGCAACATAATTTTTTACTTGAGGGTGACTGTTACATTTGTACCCCTTCAATATTTTTGTAAATACTTAAGTATTAGAAAAAATACTGACTAGTTAGAGTGTTAAGACCAGAACCAAAAAAAACTACACTACTTTTGGTGTATATCAAAATAACTATAGCCAAACATATAATTAAAATTATGTACTCAAATAAAAAAGTAAGTGTATGATTTTTACTTACAATCTGTTATCAAAAACACATTTAATTTTTTTTTTCAAAAAGTTACCTAGTTATCATTATTTTGATAAGGAAACATCGATTGTTATACAGATGGCCAAATGCTAAATTTGTTTGAGATTTTTATATTGATTATTGAACAACTTATTGCTCGTGTTACAATTGTACCCACTCTCCCCTACTGATAGTCGTATGAATATTCAATAATGATATTTATACGTAATATTATAGATTATATTTAATTGGTAGTATATATATATATATAAATTATATATACATATATACATAAAATAATAATGTGACTAACTGATCTGTCAAAGCACAGGCTAAACCACTAAACGGACTGGACTGAAATTTGGCATACAGATATAGGTAGCTGTTAAGACGTAGGCTAAGAAAGAATATTTGGAAATTCAACCTCTAAGGAAGAATACAACAGTTTGTCCACTAAAATAATAGAAAATTCCACAGTTTTAATGCATTTGCTTAATTGTTCACTTAATGACGAAATGTATGAACTTGAAATTTGGATTTGAGGTTCCTCTAACGCTTGGAAATTTCTTATATCATTTTGTGGTATACGCTTAATTTGACACACAAGAAAATCATCGAGATATTCGAATAAGAGTAATAAACTTGGTGATTATGCATTGGGTAAGGTATAAAATTGTTTACATTGATTATATTTTTTCTTAATGTGCGTAGTTGGCATATTATATTGCATACATATAGGTGGCACTTACTGTAGCTCAACGTCGTGGACATTTCCGGAATTCAGTGCAGGTGGATTGCCTACTTGCATATTTTTTGAGGATTGCATACCTACTTAAATGAGTAAATTGCACGTAAATTGATTTTAATTTGAGATGACTAGCTAGGTCTTGTTAGACACTCAAAGTCTCAAACTAGATTTTTGACGTTGCACATTTTACATACAAAAAAGCACCGGATATTAGACGGTACAAAAAGCATTAAATCCGCTGCGCCACATAAAAATAACATAACCATAAAAACTAAAAAGAAAACAAATCTTTTTCGGGTGCAACGACGGAGGGGGCAGCTCTAGTTATTAAAGAATAATTTATATCAAATACCTAAAGTAAAATAATCTGTAATTTACAATAAAAAAAAGGCGGGTAAGTCGTGGATGTCGCTCTGCTGTACAGTAGGTTACAAGTGGGTTACTGTAATGGATGGAATTAAATTTGAATCCAATGATATTATATCATTGTATACGAAAAACGATTCTGAACGGAGATGATTTGTCAGTCTAGGATATATTATTTTTAAAGAAAAACTTATGGAGAACCTTGTACCAAATTTTAAAAACTTAGTTATAAAAGAAAAAATTTTTACGATTTTTCAACCACTAAATTACTTGCAAATTTTCGCAATTTTGACATATTTCGTATAAATTTGAACTTTAAATGCTTATAAATAAAAATTGTGACAATGTATTCCTTTTATTTTGCAACTGCTATTGTAAAAATATGTT
Source organism: Acyrthosiphon pisum (assembly GCF_005508785.2). Taxonomy (NCBI): domain Eukaryota; kingdom Metazoa; phylum Arthropoda; class Insecta; order Hemiptera; family Aphididae; genus Acyrthosiphon; species Acyrthosiphon pisum. The sequence continues at coordinate 61,331,446 of NC_042494.1, forward strand.
AGGAGCCTTGTATTAAATTTCCAAATCTTAGAATTAAAAAGAAAAACTTTTATGAATTTCTGTCTAAGATAATTTGAACATTGCCGTAATTTTTACGTATTTAGTCAAAATTTGAACTTTAAATGCTTATAAAAAAAAAATCGTGACTATATATTTCTTTTATTTTTCAATTGCTATTGTAAAAATATATTATGAGCCTTGTATTAAATTTTGAAATCTTAGATATAAAGGAAAATTTTTTATGAATTTCTAGCATAAAATATTTACGAATTTTCGTGATTTT
>NC_042494.1:61333018-61334898 GCF_005508785.2 Acyrthosiphon pisum
TCATTGTAAAATCAATACATTCATCACTTCGTTCAGAATCTAAAAGTTCTTTAGATAATTAGTTTTGAAGCATCAAAAATGTTTTAAAATTTAGGTTGATTTTATTTTTAGAGCTAAACCTTGAGGAAAAAATTAGAGTCATAAGTACGTAAATTATTATTATTAAATCACTACCTTCCTATATATATTAAATTGTTAACATTATTAGATCCAAAATAAAACTAAATTAAACATAGGTATAATGAAGCAAGTCAAGCAAAATAATATGAAAAGGATGTTATACGTACAATTAACAAAAAATATGCAATAGATATATAGTATATAATGTATATCACAATCGCACAGTTTATACAATTTTTAGGGCATTAAGAAATCGGGAATGGATCAATTACGCACTTTTGCCTAAAACAAAATTTGTATTTTAATATTTAGTGTTCTTATCAATTCCGCTCCTTCGGTCACTGGTTAGTATATATCCTAAATATTTGCTTACCTTTTAGTTTTATTTTAATCTTTATACTTAAAACAGTTTATATATAATAACAATTTATAAATTGAAAATTAAAAATTATATATTAATTATGATTTCGCTGTGTGACTTGTTAATTATTTCAGTTTGTTATTATTATTGAAAAACATCAATAAAATCTCTTTTTTTCCCGTAGATTATTACAATTATTATTATTCAATTTTAATTATGAAGTTAGAATTATATTAGATTATAAATGTACTAACTAGTGACTATTAACGTTTGTTATATTCTAATTGAAAAAGTTTTTGAAAAAAAGTTTGTTATTAAATATGAACAAAAAGAGCTATTTATTTATATACATACAGTCTGCAAAGTATAATGTTATTAGTACACAGTTTTAAAATAATAATATACAGTTATATAATAAAATATTATAATAGAGATCTATTTAATTTTAAATATATATTTATACACCCATAATTTTTTGAATATTAGATTATAATAATTACCTTATGTATTATCGACGTTCATTTTAATTGTTCGTTGTATTCTAATAATAATAATAATTGTGAGTACTACTGAATAAAATAAATATTATATGATTGTAATTTAATAAAATTATTCTATCAACCATGAAAATGACTGAGCACTATTATTGGTCTATTAGCCCAAAAAGGATGGAATTGGACCTGTATATGCTCATTGATCATGTATCGAAGAGGTCATTTTAAGCGCAATTGGTAAAATCCCAAAAATTAATATATTTGAAACAATAAACATACATATTATTTTAACAGATGGAGCATTAAAATCAGAAGCACGTATAAAAACATTTTATCTGTGTTTTCGTAAGTTAAAAAAAAAAAATTTGTATAAATTTAAATTTTTTTCATAAAATATAGGTACTAATACTACGCTTAATATATTCTGAAATAATATTCAGAAACCTAAAAGATAACATAATGGTTAATCAAATGTAAGGTATATTATAATATGAAAAATACGTTAGTTTTTTGATTGTAAACATATTATGAACTAAAAATTATACAAATGCATATAATCTAAAACAAAAATGTAATGTTTTGTTTTTTCCAGAAACTTTTAAAAATGCAGTGTTTGACATGAAAATAGAAAAAGGTAAACTTAAAATTAAATCAATTTTTTGTAGATTTAAATACGATAAACTTTTTATTTATCCAAAATAGAAATTATGATGAAACCATGCGTATTATTTATTGAATATATACATTTAATGTAGCTTTTAAACACGTATTAAAGAACAATGGATTGACATCAAATAAATTAGAGGAAACAGTGGGGACGGGTCACAAGCACGAATTAAGATATACAGGATACGGAACGGAAAGGTCTTATCAATGTTTTTCTGAAACATGCACCTTCTCACGTT
>NC_042494.1:61335845-61346458 GCF_005508785.2 Acyrthosiphon pisum
CAACGTGAGAAGGTGCGGGTTTCACTTATCACAAGTTCGTTTTGTATTCTGTTTATTTTAATTCATGGTCACAAGTAATATACCAAGGAAATTTACGCTTATTGCTATATCTAGTGGTATAGTTTTACAATCATATCTACATATTGTGGTTCTGAACAAAAAAAATGCCAAGAAAAAATGTGATCTAAATTTGATAAAATCCATAATAACTAAAATAGAGTTCTGGCCACAGTAGATACCAGACTTGTGTTGGTTCTCTCCGTACTGTCGTAGTCATTAGATCACCAGTAGGTATAATAATATTGTCTTGCATATCTTTAGTTTTTATGATATCATTAATTAATTACTGACTATCGAAATGGGTAAGTCCAAAGGTGGGCAAATTAATGAAAATAATTAACTCAAGTTAAGTTAAGTTAAGTTAAGAGGACACAAGATCAATAAGTTAAAAGTTAACAATTAACAAATTATAAATTCAACTCGATAAGTTAAAAGTTAATAGGGAACAAATATTAACTTAACTCAGTTTGAAAAAAGTTACTTTTTTAATTAGTATGTGGATCAAATAAAGAGTGACTGAGTTCTTTCTAATTTTCTAAATTAATTCTAAAACAATTTTTATTGAACCTTCAATGTAATGTGCAGTGTATGTACCTATTTTACTTTACATGACTATTAAAATATATTTAAGCTATACCAAAACATCTCAATTAATAATTTAACAAATATTAAATTTTTATATCAAATAGCAATTTAAAGTCATATAATATTATGCTTATCTTATCTACTAAAATATATATTTTTACAAAATATTTTTATCAAGGAAAATAACAGAATTATTAGTATGATTATAGTATGTATTGAATTATTTTTATTCAGTATTAATGTTTACGTAAAAAACCATAAAAACGAAAAATTTCAAAAATGTTTAACTTGGATTATTTTTAAATAAACTTAGAAAAATTAATTAATTTAAACTGTAAATTAAACTAATTTAGTTTATAAGTTGTTTAGTAAATTAACTTACTAGTTAAGGTAAACAGTTTAAAAAATATAATTTTTTAACTTAACTTCAACTTTTTAACTAGTTGATGCCCACTTTTGAGTAAGTCATCGCAGAGTTCAGTCGTTTGTACACGGCGCTGTGCGTTGCGTGCGCGGTATCCTAAGCAACGAGTACTTTGGGTCGTTCACCGCGTGCTGTGGTCCAAATATTAAGATTCTATTAATTTCTTTAGGAACCATTAGCTAATAAACATTTGTCTTCTCGATGTTTGCTTGAAACACCGCTGTCAGCGCGGCGGCGAAGTCGATAATGAACTTGGCTGGACGACGGTCGTTCAAGTTCTCTGTTTCGTTTTTTCCATTTTTGGCGTAGTTATTTGTCAACAGTACTTAACACCCTTTTTGATATAAGTTCCAAATTTCTGCAGGAAATTGAGGTGATCGATGGCCATCTTTTATTCGATTTTTTCTTCCTATATAATATTCATCGAACTATTCGAGTAATGGAACAATTTTGTCAGATAATTCATAGCTCATCAGCAAGCATCATGCCATGTCCAGATCTTCAATCGGTAAAAATGCTAGTGAAATTATCATTTTTACCATTACAGAAAAATTAGCATCATTGTTATAATTTGACATCATTCATATGTCCCCCATTTTTTTCTTAAATTTTTTTATTAATCGATAATAATACGTCCCTGTATGTTAACTTGAGAAAACGCTTCTTTAATTGCATGAATAGCATCGGTTTCAAAATCAATGAAAATAGAATCCAAGATTTAAATTGATTAACATCGTAAATAATTTGCGATGTTTCACCTTTTTTATTTGGTAATGGTGCGTATATTACTGGATGAATACCACCACGTCTTCTGCCAAAATAATGTATAGGTACTTGCGAAAACAATGAAGGACTAACACTAAATGTACATAAACAAACCATGTTGTAGACTACTCTAAAATATTTGGCCCCGTTTGTCTTCCAAATATTAAGATTCTATTAATTTCTTTACCACCATCAGCTAATAAACATTTTTCTTGGGTACTTTCTACTGGCGAATAAGTTTATATATCTCAGGTATTTCCAATGAAATAAGATCTTTTTTTTTTTCATTTATTATAACTTAAAATGTTTCAACACACTGGGTGTTTTTACTAGTAGGTATTTTAACAATTTTAAAATTTATAAGTAACATATTTATAACATAAGTTATATTGATAATAACTAATTAATATTTAGGTAAAATTATTGAGATTGTTATTGGGAATACAATTTGACGTTTTTGGATAGTTAATGAGGATATTTATTAATATAATGATAAAAGGAAGAGATAAGATTATGGAATACTGCTATTAGCTTTAAGTGCATTTAGGACTGACGTGAGGAGGGAGATAAGGGGACCAATTAATGAGTTTATGTTTCAAATAAAAGTTGATATAGCGTCGGCGATATTATTCTCCGTGTGTGATAATTGAATTTTTGTGGCTTCCGCATGTTTGGTCTTGGACTGGGCGTTGGAATCAGAGCCCTTGGCTGGACGGACTCTTGGGACTGTTTTTTTGAAAGTAGCTTTGTAAAGTGGGCATCCCTTGAAATGTGCAGTGTGTTCCTTTGTGCAAAGGGCGCATTTAGGCGGACTATGACGGTCTTTGGAGCACTCGTTCGTGGGGTAATTACCACCACACTTTACGCATTTAGGTTCGTGGCAGCAATTGTTTCGCGTGTGTCCGTAGAGTTGGCAGTTATGACATTGTGGTGGGCCACGTGCCTTTTTATGTGGTTTCTCAATTGAAACTTTGGTATTAAGTAGAAACTTGATGTCAAGAGCATCTTTGTTATTGTTTTGTGTGAGAATATCCACAAAAAATAAAGGTAAAGGACATTTGTTTTTATTCTTAACATTGTATATGTATTTAACTGAGTGTCCTAACTCACTAGAAATGTCATTACTTAAGGTGGAAAAGTGTAGGTTTCTGATAACTATCCTGTATGGGCGGAGGTGACGGGGGGGTGTCTGAATGGAAACTAGCATTTGTTTCATGTAAGTGGTCAATGATTTTATTGAAATATTCCCGGTTGTATGATTATGTATGACGGCGTTGACCTACAGGTAAAGCCATTTGGGTCGGTGATCTTGGTTAATACCTTATTGAAAGCGGAGTAGTTTTTTATGTTCTTAATATGGATTGGTGGAGCTGGAGGCCCCTTGTCTCGTTCAATGCAAGGCGAGTTCACAGGATCTTTCTTGAGGTTGGTTAAGGGCGTAGTTGTTGCTACGTCATTGGTGTCATTAGTGGCGAGTAGGGCGAAACAGTTTGGTGTAACATAGACTTTGATTTTTTTGTAATTTTGACTTGACGAAATTGACGAGGATGACAAATTTCGTTTTGTGGGTTTTGGTGTACGCGGCGAAGCGGGACCAGTTTTCTGAACGTTGTTCATCGTAATGATGAAATAAGATCTAAAGGTGATGGTGGTGCAAACTGAATTTCGCTCCTTTTTCTTCTGATTTGCTTTTTTTAATGCATCATTATTCAGAAGTACAAGCTAGTATAATAATAAAATTCACAAATATTAATATTATAATATTAAAACTAAAAATTAATAATTCGCTATGTTGGGCGTTTGTAAGCGGCTGTTTTTAAAAAATTAAAATAATTACAAGTAATATAATTTTATTAAAAAATATAATATTTATTTTTATATTATGATTCACTGCTTGTGAGACCTAACATGCACTCATAATGAAAAAAAAATCGGCCATACTTGTCGTAAGCAGAACTTTTACTGTGCTATGTCAGCTGGTCATGATAGCGTATAATATTAATATTTAGTATTTTAGTATTTCAATTTAAACATTAATTATATAAATTAATTAATGTATTATTTATATTATATAAATAAATGCATTTAATTTTCACATCCGACAATTCCGCATCGTGAGGTCGTGACTCGTGACACGGCTGTTGCGGAATTTCCGTATTCATATTTTCCAACGCGGAAAAAAAAACCAATTGTCTGATCTGAGCCGTAGTGGTCCCGTAAAAGTTAAACAACTTATAATAATCAAATAGAAGGTAGAATTAGAGAAATATTATGAATTCCATTGGTTCATACATGTATTAGTCGTGTTTGTATCACCTCCCATAAGATCACATATAAAATTACTGAACATTTTATTCTCTTTATTCTTTTTATATAATTATATAAAATATATAAGTATATAACATATAACATGGGCAACATATTTTGTATTTAATAACCAGTGTTTTTCTTCCTTTTGTCCAGCTAACGTATGAAATCCGGGCATACGCACCAGCAATGACTATTTAATATTTATGAATAAACAATTGTTTATTAATGTTTTATAGTTTAATATAATAAATAAGTATATTATAATGATATCCATAAAGCGTGAAGCATAATACTTATTGTATAACTTTTTCAGCCGATTACCCAATAATGATTACTGAGATTCGCATAAGTTAGTATATTTAGATAATTAGAATTATTTTATACATTTGCTTATATAATTGTATACAGTATGTGCAATTAATATTAGTATAGATTAATATACGTAAATATATGTACCAAATACACCAACTAGATTCACTTTTCTATTAGAAAAAATGCTGATATCGAAAATCAGCGTATTTATTAACTACCTAACCCAAATGGGTCAAATGACGATGATAGCTAGAAAAAAACACACATCATTGTAAAACCAACACATACATTCATTCCTAGGCGCAAAATCTAAAATAATAAATCACATTAGCTAAAAGTATTGTTTATGTAATGGAAAAAAAATACGAGTCTTGGTCTGTTGGTTAGAGGGGCGTTCTAAAATTTTGTGCGACATTGAAAGCGTTGCCGTGACGTCATCGTGTTGAGGCTGCATGAGAGCCTAAATTATTATTGTATTTTTCTGCCCGATTACACGTTACGGTTGTCATTTAAGGGGACTCGATGCCGTGATTTTCTGTTTTTGTCTATCACACGCGTGACATAGTTCTTGGACGTGTTTTTTGCCAAACATACCAATTGATCTAATGAAGCGATAAGAATTCTGAGAACAGATTTGAATTTGTCGTTAAGTCTACTTGAAATCAACTTTCCCAAATTTTTGATATTATCCCCCAAATTCTTTAAAATATCATATTCAAAAATGTTATTTTTCAATTTTCGGAGAAGTTAAAATCAAAAAATCCAAAATGTGGGAAAGTCGATTTCAAGTAAACTTGACGACAAATTCAAATCTGTTTTTAGAATTCTTATCGGTTCATTAGATCAATTGATATGTTTGACAAAAATCACGTCTATAATACTATGTCACGCGTGTGTTAGACAAAAACAGAAAATCACGGTATCGAATTCCCTTAATAAAGATTAAATTAATTTTATAAAGTCTCTAGGTTACCTCTGACAACCGATGGTTAATATATTTGGGTTACCTAATTATACTTTTTTAGATTCTGAGAGTAGCAATGAATGTATTACTTTTACAAGACGTATACAATATACATGTACCGATGTATCTACATGCAGGGTGGATACTCTTTGATTTTTTTTCTTATATGTCAGAAATTAATAGAATTAATATATATTTTTAGATGACACCAAAAAATTAAGTACAAAAGAAAAAAGTAAGTTTCTAAGTTAGGTACCTAACTATATAACCTTACATTTTAATTTTAATTTTCATACAGCAATGTTATCAATGTATTATGTTCTAAACGTTTCGAACTATATTATCATGATGTTAACACAAGAATAGAGTTATAAGTGGGCTTAGACATAGGATAGTAAGGTAACGAATCTGAAAGTATGTGATCATGATCGACTTAACGTTTTTGTTTTGTACTCTAGTAACGATGGGCCTAAAGTAGCAACGATGGACTTGCTGAACCAGCTGTTCTGTCATCGTTATTAACAATTTTATATATTATCAGTTAAGTTTTAGCTTGTTTAGTTTTCATTAATATATTTATTAAAACTTAAAAGCATGAACATTAAAAGAATTATACACCGAAGTACCGAACAAATAAATTCCATATAAAAACGGCATCACTAATGCCGCACATTCTGATGGATGCGATAATTCCCGAACATTTATATATGTTCAACTGAGCGACTAAGAACTTGGCGTCCTTTCTCTAATGTGCACGGTTAAGGTTGTTAAAAAATTTCAAAATCGTGGAGTCAGCATCACCAAAAGTACACGTTATTAACGATGACCGAACAGTTGGTTCAGCAAGTCCATCGTTGCTACTTTAGGCCCATCGTTACTAAAGTACAAAACAAAAATGTGACATTTCTAATAATTTCAATGTTAGGATTGCATTTTTAAGTCATCTTTTAATAGTTAAGTTGTTCTTAGTGTCGCTGTATACAACTAGTGGTTATTGGCAGCTTTCACTATTCCCTTCGTGATCTTGGCGTATACTAATTCTTTAGCCAAGCCTGTTGATTTTATTGCGTTCATGGTTCATTTATTGTTCAATGTAATTTAAGCCTAGCAAATTTGTAGTAAGTATAATAATGAAGTTTGAAAATACAATAAGCTAATTGGACATTTTACGTAGAAGTGCTTAGTGTAGTTTTCAAACGATTTTGAACAATATCAATAGAGTTATAGCCAATTTAACTATAAATTATTGTAACGTATTTTCAACAATTTATTAGATAATATTCCCCCCGGTCTGCATTACAATGCACTATCCGACACCTGTGACAACCAAGAAAAAAAAATCATTGTAAAACCAATATGTTCCCGAAATAATAAGGTATCAAATAAAAATTAGTGATATCCCAATAAAAACATTACGCCATCCTCAATGTAAAAAAAACGGTGATGAGCACTGGTCGAAACGACATTCATCGTATATAGTTAAATTATCGCCGTCCCGGGATGCACTTGAAATATCTATACCGGATAATGACTGCAATCGTGTTGAATCGACATCGACGAGAGTACTCTGAAATCCGTGAGTGAAGTGTTATCTTTTGTGAACTTTGCGCTGAGATTTGGGATATAATTGTATAGATAATCAAATTAATTAAACATGAACATACACATATTTTTCAGAAAAAATACTACAACTTAAAGACGTGGATTTTTTAAGGAAAAATAAGCGTGAGTAAATTAGAGTTATTGTAAGGTAGGTAGGGACATAATTTAATATTTTGGTAATTCCAATAAAAGTTTTGGTAAGGTATAGGTATGAGTTTTTTATAAGTACTATATTTTTGTATACGTTTTGTCGATTACAAAATTAACTAGTATTTTTCATATCAATATTATTATTTTTATTATTTGATAACTTTTTTTACGTAAACTTAGCTAATTTCAATTAGATATTTAAATACCCAATCATAAAAGTAAAAAAAGGCGGGTAGGTGGAAGTCCCCGGCTGTACAGCAGATTACAAGCGGCCAAGCGGGTGACTGTAATGAGTAGTGTTAAATTTGATTTCAATGTTAAAATATCAGTTATCACTATATACGAAAAATGATTCTGAGCGAAAACGGTTTGTGAGCCTACGATATTTTATATTATATTTATATTGTTATTACCTATTAATACAGTAGTTGGTGAAGTTGAACTATTATTATTTGTTTATGTACAAATTTGTGTATAATAATATACATTAGAAATTTCAAGTACCTACCTACGAATAATATTTTTAAAATATAACACAAAACTAAAATCTTTCTTCTTCGTTTAAATATCTAAATTCATCCAAATTTGGACATCATAAAATAACTATAAAAAACTGTGTTCTTATATTTTCTGGTTACAAAATAACCTACTTAAGTGGAACCTTGTTTTAAATTTTCAATCCTTATAGGTAGTTATAAAATAATGTTTAACTATAAAATAATTTTAAAATTTAAAATTTGATAAATTTTGTCAATATTTGAACTTTAAACGCCTATAAAAAATAATTGTTAATATTTTTAACTGCTATTGTAACAATATATCAGGAGCTTGTATTATATTTTCACGCTTTTATTTATTGACCCAACAAATAAAATTGTATTGACATTTATAGAAAAAATAACTAAAAAATTGATAAATTGAAAATGTCTGTAAACAGCCCAAAACTAATCAAAATTAATAAATAAATTTAATACCCGAGATCCTAAACTATTTTACCAAATTCATTCCAGTAGAAACTATATCCTGAACAGCCCTGCCAACCTTTTAATGACCACGGTTAATACATTTGTTTTCTAACTATAATTAGCAGTAGTTGAGCTCTATATATACTATTTAAATTGTTAAATCAAAATAAAAATCTTTTTAGTACCTACTAACTATGTTAAAAATTATTTTGTAATTGCACTATACATTACCATATTGTAATAGGATGTATTGCCCGAATATTTGAAATGAATAAATAAACAAAAAAAACACCCGTTATTGTAAAAGCAATACATTCATCGCTTCGCTCAGAATCTAAAAGAATGATTAACCTAAATTTTTATTATCTAAGTGATTCTAATAAAAATTAATAAATTAAACATTCATTTTTTTCATGTCTATTTATACACAGTTTGTGATGACGGTAAGAATTTTGATTCATTTATGTCGAATCAATGTCAATTTACTCAATACAAATGCTATTGTTTTTAAATCATGTAGTCTTTATAAGTATGAACGTACCTATGTTAACAGTTATATATATTTGAAAAACTTTTAAACCCTGTTCAATTTATAAATATTTAATTTAATGGAGTACCTATTAGTTTATTTCTGTAATTTAAATTTCAATAAGATACAGAACTGCGAGCGTGTGGTTTAGTGTACCTACTATACCTACTGTTGACTATATTTTCCTTCTCACTATAATTAACAGTAAGCTAACTATAAACTACTAATTTAAATAACACTCAAGTTAATAATGATTAATGTCTGCACGTTTATTCTTAACTTAACAACGCACGTTAACGTGATTACGCTATGGCCTCAAGACAACTTTGCTCGGGAACGCTCTTCGAAGCAGATCTCCAACCAAACTGACCCATTTCACAAAGACATATATTATACACAATTGAGAAATATTTGACACTAATATAACACTTATGAAATATTATTATGCCATTTCAAGTTGTATTATTGTTAAACTTAAAATCCACCGTTAGTTTATAATAACATAGCATAATCCGTGATTAAACCATAAATTGTATTTAAAATATTACCTACTAGTAATTTTAACATATTGGTTAGATATGGTCAGTTTTTAGAAATTTTCAAATCAATGGGTTCTTGCACATTATATTGTTCAATGAATAAATCTTTTTCTGTAAATAATTCGTTTTTAAAATCAAAAAGTTGAAAACGCTATAAAAAATTATTGTATTCATTAAAATGTCGTTTACACTTTACTTGAAGTTTCATACTGTAAAATATCATAAATGGCAGTATATATATTAAAATTAAAGACATGGATAAACATTGTTAATATTGTTTTCAGAAAAATTCAGGGAATCTTGGCTCCAAAGTAAATATCAATTATACCTATACAGTATACCTACCTACATATTAATATATTATGAAGGACGATTTTTAACAATAAACAATAAACATTAATTATTGTCTAGAAAACTGTTCATTTGTTAATTTGTTTTATTATTATATAATTTAAATTAAACGCACAGCAAAATATTTATAAATAGGTAGTTGACAATTGTATATCATTATTTTATAAATTAGGTATTTAAGTTTTTACTTGAATAATTTCATATACTTATATTATGTTAGGTTTCACATTCATCATAATTTTGAATACTTATTTACAATTTATAATTTAAAACAGTTAATTCCCTAACGTCATAGAGGACTGTGTTGTACATTTATTTTTATTTTTAATATTACTAACTACAGTTATACTGATAGGTAGTAACAATATAGTATAAGAAAACAATAGACATAGAGCAGTATGTAGATTATAACAATATAACAAAACGAAGAACAAGAGTGTTATAATTTATATAGATGGGTATCATGTAACGGTTAGTTGGTTCAATGGTGGGCAAAGGCGAGTTGGTCAGATAGTTGCATCTCTCCAGATTTGCCAGATTATCTCTGCTCTGTGTTATTGTTCAATTCTGCCTTTGAACTTGGCGTTTGGACACGTATCAATGATATGCTGGACTGTTCTACGCTAATTCCAACATGCAGAGGGGAGATTCTGTCATTGCCCTTCTGTACAGAAGGTTTTAATTTCTTCCATGCTCAGTTCTAAAAAAATTAAGGTCATCTATTAAGTCAAAACTAGGAACTTTCAGCACTCAACCCGTGTCTCTTTTCGTACACTTGACTATTTCCAATATTTTTTCCACGCCAGTATAACGTTTCATTCTCAATTTCTGGGTTTATTATTTTAGTACCTATTGCCTATTGGCTATTTGGTATATTAAACAAAACGTATAGATTATCAATACGTTCATGTAGGTATAAACATTGTTTTACAGTACCCTTTTTAACACTGCTTAGCAGAATTTCCACTTCAGAAAATAATATACTGTATCAACAACCAATACTTGAAAAAATAAAATAAATTATAACATTGGATGAAACATTATCATAACGATCATT
>NC_042494.1:61346508-61354323 GCF_005508785.2 Acyrthosiphon pisum
GAGTCAGCATCACCAAAGGTACACATTTCTAATAATTTCATTGTTAGGATTACATTTTGAAGTCATCTTTTAATAGTTAAGTTGTTCTTAGTGTCACTGTATACAACTGGTGGTTATCGGCAGCTTTCACTTTTCTCTTCGTGATCTTAGCGTCTACTAATTCTTTAGCCAAGCTTGTTGATTTTATTGCGTTTATTTATTGTTCAATGTAATTTAAGCCTAGCAAATTTGAAGTATAATAATGAAGTTTGAAAATACAATAATATAATTGGTAATTTTACGTAGAAGTGCATAGTGTAGTTTTCAAAATCATTTTGAACAATATCAGCAGAGCTATAGTCAATTTAACTAAAAATTATTGTAGCGTATTTTCAACAATTTATTAGATAATATTCCCCGTGGCCCGCATTACAATGCACTATCCAACACCTATGGCAACCAATAAAAAAAAAAAAAAAATCATTGTAAAACCAATATGTTCTCGAAATAATAAGGTATCAAATAAAAATTAGTGATATCCCAATAAAAACACTACGCCATCTTCATTGTAAAAAAAAAAAACGTGATGAGCACTGGTCAAAACGACATTCATCATAATATGTGATATGCTTAAATTATCGCCGTCCCGGGATGCACTTGAAATATCTGCCTGGTAATTACTGCAAACGTGTTGAATTGACATTGACGAGAGTACTCTGAAATCCATGGGTGAATTGTTATCTATTGTGAACTTTGCGCTGAGATTTGGGATATATTTTGTGTAGATAATCAAATTAATTAAACATGAACATATTACACATATTTTTCAGAAGAAATACTACAATTTGAAGACGTGAAATTTCTAAGCAGTAATAAGCGTGAGTAAATTAGAGTTATTGTAAGGTAGGTAGGAACATAAATTTCATATTTGGTAATTCCAATAAAAGTTTCGGTAAGGTATAGGTATCAGTTTTTTTATAAATGCTATATTTTTGAATACGTTTTGTCGAATATAAAATTAACTAGTAATTTCCATATCAATATTATTATTATTATTATCATTATTCGATACATTTTTTTACGTACATTTAGCTAATTTCAATTAGATATTTAAATACACAATAATAAAAGTAAAAAAGCGGGGAGGTGGAAGTCCCCTGCTGTACAGTAGTGTAGCGAGCTGTGACTACGTAAAGACGTAACCAAATAAATCATACCTAAATGACGTGTGTAGATCAAGTGCGTGACCCTGAGTGGCGTGCATCAATAAATATATAACTAAAATTTTAAATCGTTTTAAATAAATTGGCATATAAAGTATTAACTTAATTATAATGCAGAAATTATTATATTCCGTAAATAACATGATTACGAAAAGAGATGTCCGGCGTGACCTCCGGCGTTGCAGAGCGTGTATCATTTTCGCGTAATTAAATACGCTGATGGACAAGCATCCATCAGACGAGCAGCAAGCCTCAATTCCAACAGACATCTATTTTAAAATACGCAGTCACATATCGCTTATAATAGTTTAAATATAGTAAACTAATAAATCATTTACTAAAATATTGTGTTAAATTAAATAAATACAACTTATTACTAACTTCGACGTGGTTATTTCAAAATTACATCCTACTTTCCAACTGTTGGTGGTGTGCACGTTACAGTAGATTACAAGCGGGTGACTATAATGGGTGGTGTTCAATTTGAATTCAATCAGTTATCACTTTATACGAAAATGATTCTGAGCGAAGACGATTTGTTAGCCTACGGTATTTTATATTATATTTATATTGTTATTACCTATTAATACAGTAGTTGGTGAAGTTGAACTATTATTATTTATTTATGTTTCACATTTGTGTATAATAATATACTTTAGAAGTTTCAAATACCTACCCACGAATATTATTTTTAAAATACAACACAAAACTAAAATCATTCTTATTCGTTTAAATATCTAAATTCGTCCATTTTTGAACGTTATGAAACAACTATAAAAAACTGTGTTTTTATATTTTCTGGTTACAAAATAACCTACTCAAGTGGAACTTGTTTTAAATTTTCAATCCTTATAGCTATAAAATAATGTTTAACTACATAATAATTTTAAAATTTAAATTTTGGTAAATTTTGTTGATATTTGAACTTTAAATTCCTATAAAAAATAATTTTTAATATTTTTAACTGTTATTGTAACAATATATCAGGAGCTTGTATCATATTTTCATGCTTTTATTTATTGACCCAACAAATAAAATTGTATTGACATTTATAGAAAAAATAACTAAAAAATTGATAAATTGAAAATGTCTGTAAACAGCCCAAAACTAATCAAAATTAATAAATAAATTTAATACCCGAGATCCTAAACTATTTTACCAAATTCATTCCAGTAGAAACTATATCCTGAACAGCCCTGCCAACCTTTTAATGACCACGGTTAATACATTTGTTTTCTAACTATAATTAGCAGTAGTTGAGCTCTATATATACTATTTAAATTGTTAAATCAAAATAAAAATCTTTTTAGTACCTACTAACTATGTTAAAAATTATTTTGTAATTGCACTATACATTACCATATTGTAATAGGATGTATTGCCCGAATATTTGAAATGAATAAATAAACAAAAAAAACACCCGTTATTGTAAAAGCAATACATTCATCGCTTCGCTCAGAATCTAAAAGAATGATTAACCTAAATTTTTATTATCTAAGTGATTCTAATAAAAATTAATAAATTAAACATTCATTTTTTTCATGTCTATTTATACACAGTTTGTGATGACGGTAAGAATTTTGATTCATTTATGTCGAATCAATGTCAATTTACTCAATACAAATGCTATTGTTTTTAAATCATGTAGTCTTTATAAGTATGAACGTACCTATGTTAACAGTTATATATATTTTGAAAAACTTTAACCCTGTTCAATTTATAAATATTTAATTTAATGGAGTACCTATTAGTTTATTTCTGTAATTTAAATTTCAATAAGATACAGAACTGCGAGCGTGTGGTTTAGTGTACCTACTATACCTACTGTTGACTATATTTTCCTTCTCACTATAATTAACAGTAAGCTAACTATAAACTACTAATTTAAATAACACTCAAGTTAATAATGATTAATGTCTGCACGTTTATTCTTAACTTAACAACGCACGTTAACGTGATTACGCTATGGCCTCAAGACAACTTTGCTCGGGAACGCTCTTCGAAGCAGATCTCCAACCAAACTGACCCATTTCACAAAGACATATTATACACAATTAAGAAATATTTGACACTAATATAACACTTATGAAATATTATTATGCCATTTCAAGTTGTATTATTGTTAAACTTAAAATCCACCGTTAGTTTATAATAACATAGCATAATCCGTGATTAAACCATAAATTGTATTTAAAATATTACCTACTAGTAATTTTAACATATTGGTTAGATATGATCAGTTTTTAGAAATTTTCAAATCAATGGGTTCTTGCATATTATATTGTTCAATGAATAAATCTTTTTCTGTAAATAATTCGTTTTTAAAATCAAAAAGTTGAAAACGCTATAAAAAATTATTGTATTCATTAAAATGTCGTTTACACTTTACTTGAAGTTTCATACTGTAAAATATCATAAATGGCAGTATATATATTAAAATTAAAGACATGGATAAACATTGTTAATATTGTTTTCAGAAAAATTCAGGGAATCTTGGCTCCAAAGTAAATATCAATTATACCTATACAGTATACCTACCTACATATTAATATATTATGAAGGACGATTTTTAACAATAAACAATAAACATTAATTATTGTCTAGAAAACTGTTCATTTGTTAATTTGTTTTATTATTATATAATTTAAATTAAACGCACAGCAAAATATTTATAAATAGGTAGTTGACAATTGTATATCATTATTTTATAAATTAGGTATTTAAGTTTTTACTTGAATAATTTCATATACTTATATTATGTTAGGTTTCACATTCATCATAATTTTGAATATTTATTTACAATTTATAATTTAAAACAGTTAATTCCCTAACGTCATAGAGGACTGTGTTGTACATTTATTTTTATTTTTAATATTACTAACTACAGTTATACTGATAGGTAGTAACAATATAGTATAAGAAAACCTAGTAACATAGAGCAGTATGTAGATCATAACAATATAACAAAACGAAGAACAAGAGTGTTATAATTTATATAGATGGGTATCATGTAACGGTTAGTTGGTTCAATGGTGGGCAAAGGCGAGTTGGTCAGATAGTTGCATCTCTCCAGATTTGACATCCACGATCTGCATCCGTTTCTGCTCTGTGTTATTGTTCAATTCTGCCTTTGAACTTGGCGTTTGGACACGTATCAATGATATGCTGGACTGTTCTACACTAATTCCAACATGCAGAGGGGAGAATCTGTCATTGCCCTTCTGTACAGAAGGTTTTAATTTCTTCCATGCTCAGTTCTAAAAAAATTAAGGTCATCTATTAAGTCAAAACTAGGAAATTTCAGCACTCAACCCGTGTCTCTTTTCGTACACTTGACTATTTCCAATATTTTTTCCACGCCAGTATAACGTTTCATTCTTAATTTCTGGGTTTATTATTTTAGTACCTATTGCCTATTGGCTATTTGGTATATTAAACAAAACGTATAGATTATCAATACGTTCATGTAGGTATAAACATTGTTTTACAGTACCCTTTTTAACACTGCTTAGCAGGATTTCCACTTCAGAAAATAATATACTGTATCAACAACCAATACTTGAAAAAATAAAATAAATTATAACATTGGATGAAACGTTATCATAACGATCATTAATGACGACGTATCGTGCACATAATACGTAACTATTTAAAGTTAAGTTTTCCGGACCAACCTTTTGGAAATTTATTCCTCTTCAGAATATGAATCTAAAACTAAGTATTGACATTCAATGAATTTAAATGATTCAAACAAAAATAACAATAAATATAGGTTAGTTAGTGACTTCTAATCATCTAAAAAATCTTAAATGTTTTATATTTCTAAAAACGTTTAAACTTCCGGTGAAAATCAGTTCAGAAAAGAGTCACACAAAAAATAGAAAATATTTCAGTTTTCAAATTTATAAATATAATTTTTGGAATGAAAGCTTAAAACGTTTAAAAATATTATGTAACATAACATTTGAACTATAAAACTAAATATTAGTTTGACTGTATAATATATTGAAATGTGAATTAAAAAAAAATTAAGAATTAATTTAATTATCTTTTACACTATTATAATATATACGAGAATAATATGTAATAAAAATGTTTCTGTTGTTTTTGTACTCAGGCTACACCGGTAAGCAGTTTGATTTATGGATTTTAAATAGGTACTTACCTAAGTTTAAATTAACTTAACGTGAAAGCTAATACAATGCTAAATATATAACAGTACACTTGCAATTAAGTTAAAATTATTATGTTCCTATTATTGAGTATTTTATTGTTTATAAATGTTAAGGTTAACGTTATCCTGCATTTTAGTAATTGACAGACGACAGTACAGATTTAATTCATAATATCTCATAAGAATTTCCCTTGAATAATAATTATTTGAGTTATAACTGAAAATTTGTTCTCAATTACATAATTTAAGACTTTACCCACTTTTTATACAACCAGGTTAGAACGAATTTTTGTGATGAAACAGTTCCTTGAATTCATTTAATGGGGCTTAATAATGTTAAGAGGACGTCACAACCTCTTGTGTTGTCTCCGTGTTACACATGTACCTATACGACATAGACAGAACGCGTTACGCAGTCTGAGTTGAACTTGCTCAATTTTGGTTCTAGTGTAAAAATACCTATTATATAAAATTTAATTGTGACAATATTTTTGAGGGCAAGACGGTGCGTTTTTAACACTATTTCCAAAATAAATTTCATTATATAGTTTAGAAACAGCAAAAAATGACTTTTAACTTTTCAAAATTAAAATTTTTTTTTCTTACACCAGTTGAGTGAGTTCTACAAAGACTGCGTAAACGCATTTTGTCTATGTCGTATGTATATAAGACGGAGACAACACATGCGGGTGTGACGTCTTCAGAGTAAAAATATTATTATACTCTTTTCCAAATAAGGCAGACGAAAACCGGTCGAAATGCGCGCATGTCCCGACAGTTTCAGACACAATTATTCATTTTGTGGTAGGGGCGTATTGCTGGCCGCCTCTGATAACGCTGCGCGACGCGGTTCGTTCCTATTTGGAAAAGAGTATAGCGACTCATAATCTAAACTAACACATACTTGGCGTGAATGAATATACATTTGCAAATTAAAACGAATCGACAGATACCACTTTGAAAAATTTATCCATTTCGGTAATTTGGTAATTCCCAAAATGTGCACTAGCTAATTATGTTTACAATTACAACTCTATGTTTACTATTTGCTTATTCATGGTAGTATACCTTATTACTTTTGATATGATAAATGCGATGATAATATGCATGGAAATTATTTTTTCCTTTACAAAAACAAAATATAAATCATACCTTCAAGACAAATGTAATAGGAAATAGAAATTATAATTAACGATATTATTCTTAATGATATTTATATTAATTATAATACAGTATTTCATTATGATAATTCGAGAGATTGTAAGTTCTCCCGATTTTAATAATCTGAAAACTGTCATGATGGTAAGCTCTTCTACCCTCCGTCTACTTATGTACCTACTACCCTGTGAGAACTCTCCTGTGTCTGCTTCAGTTCAACCTTGACAGTCGACAGGTACATATAAACTCTCCCGGTTGTGTAATAACTTCGTTTAAACATTTTAATTATATAATTATGATTTAATGTTTGTAATAATATGAATGAAAAAAAATTTAAATTGTAAGTATATTTTTTTTTTATCTACCTTCTAAAAGCAATGCTTATGTTGAAGGTAGAGAGCGACAAATTACTTACAAATAGTAATTAAATAATATAAATACAAAAAAAAAAAAAAAAAGGTGGGTAAGTGGATTTCGCTCTGCTGTACAGTAGGTTACAAGTGGGTCACTGTATAATGGATGGTATTAAATTTGAATTCAATGATATAATATCATTGTATAAGAAAAACGATTCTGAGCGGAGACGGTATGTTAGTCTAGGTATTAAACATACCTATTATAGGTATACTTAACTATAGTATTAAAAAAAAATTGACCTATAATAGGTACCTATAATAAATTCCAAATTAATCATATCATAATATCTATTAGGTACTTATAAGTTATAACGCGTTATACATCAACAAAAAACCGTGGTAAAATCATAGATATATAATAGTATACTTTAGAAGTTTCAAGTACCCACGAATAATATTATACAATCACAACAAAATAACTAAAATAGTTATCCTAGGTTTTTAATATGTAATTTCGTCCAAATTTGTACTTAAAATGACTATAAAAATAAACTGCGTAAATGTATTTTTTAGATTTTTTGGTAACAGTATTAATTACTTACGTGGAATCTTGTTTTAAATTTTCAATTCTTAGATACAAAAATTGAACATTTTATAAATTTTTAACTACAAAATAATTTTTCAAATTAAAATTTGATAAATTTTGTCCAAATTTGATCTTTAAATGCTTATAAAAAAAAATTGTGCCTATGTATTTTTAATATTTTTCAACTGATATTGTAACAATATATCAGGAGCTTTGTATTAAATGTATACACTTTTTGGCCCAACAGATAAAACTTTATTGATATTTATAGAAAAAAAAAACTAAAAAAATTGAAAACTTACAATGTCCGTAAACAGCTCAAAAAGAGTCAAATTATTT
>NC_042494.1:61354373-61377117 GCF_005508785.2 Acyrthosiphon pisum
GCTAATACAATGCTAAATATATAACAGTACACTTGTAATTAAGTTAAAATTATTATGTTCCTATTATTGAGTATTTTATTGTTTATAAATGTTAAGGTTAACGTTATCCTGAATTTTAGTCATTGACAGACGACAGTACAGATTTAATTCATAATATCTCATAAGAATTTCCTTTGAATATAACCCTTTGAGTTATAACTGAAAATTTGTTCTCAATTACATAATTTAAGACTTTACCCACTTTTTATACAACCAGGTTAGAACGAATTTTTGTGATGAAACAGTTCCTTGAATTCATTTAGTGGGGCTTAATAATGTTAAGAGGACGTCACAACCTCTTGTGTTGTCTCCGTGTTACACATGTACCTATACGACATAGACAGAACGCGTTACGCAGTCTGAGTTGAACTTGCTCAATTTTGGTTCTAGTGTAAAAATACCTATTATATAAAATTTAATTGTGACAATATTTTTGAGGGCAAGACGGTGCGTTTTTAACACTATTTCCAAAATAAATTTCATTATATAGTTTAGAAACAGCAAAAAATGACTTTTAACTTTTCAAAATTTAAATTTTTTTTTCTTACACCAGTTGAGTGAGTTCTACAAAGACTGCGTAAACGCATTTTGTCTATGTCGTATGTATATAAGACGGAGACAACACATGCGGGTGTGACGTCTTCAGAGTAAAAATATTATTATACTCTTTTCCAAATAAGGCAGACGAAAACCGGTCGAAATGCGCGCATGTCCCGACAGTTTCAGACACAATTATTCATTTTGTGATAGGGGCGTATTGCTGGCCGCCTCTGATAACGCTGCGCGACGCGGTTCGTTCCTGTTTGGAAAAGAGTATAGTGACTCATAATCTAAACTAACACATACTTGGCGTGAATGAATATACATTTGCAAATTAAAACGAATCGACAGATACCACTTTGAAAAATTTATCCATTTCGGTAATTTGGTAATTCCCAAAATGTGCACTAGCTAATTATGTTTACAATTACAACTCTATGTTTACTATTTGCTTATTCATGGTAGTATACCTTATTACTTTTGATATGATAAATGCGATGATAATATGCATGGAAATTATTTTCTCCATTACAAAAACAAAATATAAATCATACCTTCAAGACAAATGTAATAGGAAATAGAAATTATAATTAACGATATTATTCTTAATGATATTTATATTAATTATAATACAGTATTTCATTATGATAATTCGAGAGATTGTAAGTTCTCCCGATTTTAATAATCTGAAAACTGTCATGATGGTAAGCTCTTCTAGCCTCCGTCTACTTATGTACCTACTACCCTGTGAGAACTCTCCTGTGTCTGCTTCAGTTCAACCTTGACAGTCGACAGGTACATATAAACTCTCCCGGTTGTGTAATAACTTCGTTTAAACATTTTAATTAAATAATTATGATTTAATGTTTGTAATAATATGAATGAAAAAAAATTTAAATTGTAAGTATATTTTTTTTTATCTACCTTCTAAAAGCAATGCTTATGTTGAAGGTAGAGAGCGACAAATTACTTACAAATAGTAATTAAATAATATAAATACAAAAAAAAAAAAATAAAAATATACTTAATTATAGTAAACATAATAATAGCTACCCTGTTGACAATATTAGCCAGTCATTAACCGTTTTTTTTGACATTTTTATGTTTATTTATTATATTCTTCTTAATAATATTTGGCATGGAATTAAAATAAGTAGGACCCAGGTAGTCAACGAATTTTTGACCAAAAGATTTTTTAAATATATCACTTTAGCATCGTATGCTAGAAGTTCCCTTTTTGTTTTTCCATTATTTTTAGTTATCCAATTTTCTATGTTTTCACTAACCCATAAAATGGCAATTTTTTTAAATAGTAAATCCACAGTTAATACATTTAATAATTTAAAGTTTTGACTTGTTGAACCTTCAAGAGTATATGTCTGCAGACATATTCGAACAATTTGTCTTTGTTGAATTGATAAAGGTTTTAGAGCATTTGCAGAAAGGCCTCCCCATATAAGTAGACCGTATTGCAATAATGCTTGATATAATGCTAGATATACTGTTCGAACAACATTTATTGGTACTACCACTAGTAATTTATAAAAGCTATAACTTATAGTACGTAAACGCATTAATAAATTGTGTACGTACAGATTCCATCTTAAATTCTTATCATAAATTAGACCTAGATAACGAATACTAGAGACCCTTAATAACGTTTTACATTTTATTTGTTTACATGAGTTATTATTATCACAGACATGAATTTTTAATGTATCAAAGTTTTCCTCTCTATCATTAATCATAAAGTTCATAAACATCGTTTTATCATAATTTATCGATAGTTTTTCTATGGTTAAGAAAGTCGACTACTCTTTTAAACCCTTTAGTAACTTTAATACGTGCATCAACCCAAGTGTTTCCTGCGAAAAGTAGGCATGTATCGTCAGCATAAGAAGTTATAAGTCCTTAAATTTTTAAGTTACAGATACTATTTATATACAAAATAAATAAAATGGGACCCAATACACTACCTTGTGGAACTCCACAGTTTACTACCATTTCATTACCGATAAAATTATTTATTCGCACTATCTGTCTTCTGTCATCCAAATAACTTTTAAACCAATCTAAACTTGAAGAATTAATACCAAATTCAGGTAAAATATTTAAAAGTTCTGTGTGATTCACCGTGTTCGAACGCTTTGGCTAGGTCCAAAAATATAGCCATTACTTTCTTGTCATCATCAAGTGCAGAATTTATAAAACGTGTGACGTTGTATAATGCATTTTCTGTACCTAATCCTGGTCTAAAACCAAATTAATTTTTAGACAGAAGTTCTAATTTTTCTAAAAATATGATAAGTCTATTTTTAACAATTTTTTCAAATATTTTGGAGAAATTACTTAACATTGAAATGGGCCTATAATTATTTATGCAAGTTTTATCTCCGTTTTTGAAGAGAGGTTTGATTACTGCCACTTTAAATTTCTCCGGAAATATACTGTTTTTAATAGTTAAATTGTAAATATGTGTTAAAGGACTTATTATTTTAATAGCTACACTTTTAATTATTTTAACCGAGATTCTATCAAAACCTGCAGCTGTTTCATCTTTTAAATTATTGATAACCTCTAGAACGTCAGATTCACAAATACTTTCAGTGAAAAATTGGTTAAAAGAAACTGAAAAACATCTTTTTTATATGCCATAGTCGATATTTCAATATTATTGGATAGATTTTTGCCTGCGTTAGTAAAAAATTCGTTTAATGTATTTGATACCAATTGAGGATTTCCATAGGTATTTATTGTTCTATCATTTATCTTAATTTTTTTTATGTCATCATTTTTTGTGTTTTTCCTATCTGTGATCTCACTTATCACCTTCCAAGTATGTTTTGGACTAGAGGATACTTTATTAAATTTAATTTTAAAATAATTAGTTTTTGCAGCTCTTAAAATGTTTGTGAATTTATTTTTGTAGTTTTTATAATAAGAAGCAAGCTTTATATTATTTGGATGTTTACTAACTTTTAGAGATAGTTCCTGTTTGCGACGTACAGAACACAATAAACCTGCTGTCATCCACTCTTTTAGTCATTTATTTTTAGAATTTATTTTTATAACAGTCGTGGATAGTTGTAAAAATTGTATTACTGTCTTTAGGAAAATATTTACACATTCATTTACGTCATTACAATTAAATAATTCAACCCATTTTCATTATTTAAGAATTCATTTAGTTTTTTATAATCTATCATTTTGAAACTATTTTTAGTACTTGTTTCTTTGTTTTCATTTTCAAATTTCAATAGACAAAATTGTGGAAAAGTGATCTGTGATGTTAGTTTGTAATAATCCTGCCTCAATATTACACTCATTAACATTTTTAATAAAAATGTGATCCAAGCAAGATGCTCTCATACCTATTGGTGTTCTTGTAAACACATTAATGAAAGATTTAAAACCATTTTCCAATAAAGTATCTAAATATTCGTTATCAACGCAGTCATTACCTATGATGTTTAAGTTTATATCTCCAATAAATACGATTTTTCCATTAAAAATGTTAAAAGTGGTAAATATACTTTTTAACGTGGTCAAAAATTCGTTTCTATCACCTGAATGTGACCTATAAATACACAGAATACATAAAAATAAATAATTAATTTTCATAACAATTTTTAAAATATTAGCATTAACATGTTCATATTCAAAAAAAAGATCTATACATAGTTTATCTTTTACTTATATCATAACACCATCATTTTGATTTCTCTTAATTTTTGAAAAATATAAATGATAACCTGGTATTGAGAAATTACAATAGTTAACATCATGCCATGTTTCTGTTAAAACAATTATGTCTAAAATTCTATTATATTGACATCATTTTGCAAAAATAACAATAGTTCATCAAAATTATTTCTTATACTTCTAATATTACAATGGAATATATTAAAAAACTTTTCATTAAGTATTTTGTATTTATTCATAAATTCTCGTATGGACAAAAAACAATTTGTTTTATAATCTAAAAATCGATCTAATATGTTATTATTAATCATAGTGTTTGAAAAAGTCTTATTTAGAGAAATACGGAAATAATAAATTGAATTAGAATTATTAGTGTTTAATTTAAAAATTATCTAACTTTTAATAAGTCTGCCTCTTCATTTATAATAAAACCTTTAGTGTTTTCATTTTTTTTAATACAAATTTTACAGTAATTAAACCATACATATTTGAAATCTTTTTCTTTAGCAAAACTCCTAGCTTTGTAGAATAGACAACTATTATATTTTGTGAGATAACTGTTTATAAAAATACCTGCATTTCCCCAACTTTCATTTATATTATTTAACTTGATATACATTTGGATTTTATTAAAAAAAGTAAATTAGTTAAATTATTATAGTAAATAATAAAAAATAAAAATAGGTAATTTAAATAATTTTAAAATAATTTTTATAATTATATGAATATTTTTATTTTATAAAACTATTATGGTACATCTATTATTTGTCTGTATAGTCTAACATTTTTTGTGACATAATTTTAAAACAACTTGGTACATATTATTTCCTCCAGTTAAACATTATGGTGACCCGGGGGAGTTTACTTATTTCATTTGGGTAAACATAACGTTAAACTGGGACAGTTTACCATCAGGAAAGTTTACTATAGAGGTAGTTTTTAAAATTGACAGAGTTTATCAATTATCATACAGATAATATACATACAGGAGAGTTTACTACCACCCAATAATTTGAAAAAATGAAAAATAATTATAATTTTCTCCAAACCAACGTACTAAATTATTTTTCAATAGTTATGTAAAACAATTGATAGTTAAAAATTAATAGTATGTAGATACCTACGTTTATTTGATATTATAATTAATACAAAATATGTTAAAATAATTGTAATCCTATAAGTAAATTGAAAATTTTAATTGTAGGTTATAATCCATATCAAGTACAAAGCAATAATATAGATTACACTAACTGTCTTAGTAAGCAATTATATAATTATTATTACACGAATGGCTCATTTAACATGTTCATAAAATTGCATAATATTAATTGTGTACCTTGTATTTAGACGTTATTACTTATTTATAATTGGAGGCATTGCAGATTTGTTTTAATTTAAAACCGTATTTTACATAACTTTCAAAAAGTTTTACTAATATTTTATTTATAACTACCTACCTGCCACACCCAGCATTGCTCGTTCCAAAAATGTATTGGTTGTGTTTTAATATTTTTGTATAAAAATGTATACCTATACCATAATTTCTAGGTTCCACTAATTATTGTAGTAATACATATAATATAAAACCAATGATAACCTTTAATACGCAATAAAAATAATAATTAGGTAATTCTACTAACTATTTATATTATTACTATTATAATCTGTAATCCGGGGGACGAGGTGGCAGAGTGGTCTAAGGCGTCGGTTGCAGCGCTGCCGTCGCTGGATCGATTCCCGGCCACTGGGCAGCATTTTTCTTCGGGTAAGTCACGGTGTCCGGAGAACAAGTGCCGCCATCCCCGCCCGGGTCATGGCAGATACCTACGGGTGCCCAATCAACGATTCTGCCAAGACCCAACACTCACGTGTTCCCCCTACCCAATCTAAAAACCTACGGTTCCATCCCCACATCCAATGGCCTATGTTGCCGCGGGTTATCCAATAGAAAAAAAAAAATTCTGTATTTTTGCACTCTTTTCAAAATTGTATCTAGATTCATCTAGTAGATTAGGTAATATCATCTAAAAATGTATAGCGATAACAATTAATTGTCTAATGTAAATGCAAACAAACTATCGATATGCATTTGTAAATCAGCTTATTCTAATTATTTTTTTCATGCAACATTCAATTACTACCTTTTTATAACTATTTTATATTTAAGATGGACCCTTTGCTGACTCCGATGAGAATAAAAGGATATTTAGAATAACGCAACTGAGTAAGTTCATATAACATAAATATTTAACTCAGATAATCAGATATTAAACGACTTATAATTTAGTTCACCTAAATGTATCGTCAATTTAACTTTAAACATAATTGTATATTCTAATATACTATAATATTATCGTCCATTGGTCGAAATTGTACCATAAAAAAAGTAAAAAGGAATTTTACAAGAGAAACGGCGATATTAGTGTAGACATTTTCGTAATTTCCCTGTCAAACTGTCAAAGTCATAAGATGTGTAAAAAAATGTTTGTACAAATCTACGCTACAGTACATTTCCAATAATATACATTTCTACTCGCATAATGTATATAAGTGGAGTTATTGGTATGATAACAAAAGTACATGCGTTCAAATATTTTTTTGATTTTCAATTACGTATCGCAGTATTTACAGTGACGTAAGCTGAAGGTGTTGCACTTACAAATATCATGGGGTCATAACGCATTTTTTTTTATACATTAGAAAATTAATAATCTACGGTATATATTCATAAGCATTGAGCATAATAGGAAAATATTATGGCAGATATACCTAACAGAATTTTTTTTTTTTGCTTTACGCGCCATTTAGGCGCTTCACAGCTTCTACCAAAGTTCTCCAAACTTCTCGATCCTCTGCATCCTCAATACTTGCTCCATTGCTTAAACTCTTCAGATCGTCCTTTACTCGGTCCAACCACCGTTGTCTTGGCCTTCCTACAGGTCGTTTTTTATTTGGTTTGTTGATGAGTACCTGTCTTATCAATCCACCCTATGCACGCCAAACATGGCCAGCCCACTCTAACCTTTTCGACCTTAGAAAATCTTTTAAATTGGCTGTATTAAACAGACTGTTTAAGTCAGCGTTTTTTCTTCGCTCGTATACACCAGTATTGGGGTTTAATATAGGCCCATATATTTGTCTAAGTATTTTTCTTTCGAAAGTCAATAGTTTATTCTCGTCACCCTGCGTCGTGGACCATGTCTCACATATGTACATGACAATGGGGCGCAAGTAGGCAATGTATAGTTTTTTCTTTGTGTCTCTAGATAGCAGTTTCGATGTGAACATTTTTCTCATTGCATGGTATCCACGGTTTGCTGCACTTATCCTGGACTTAATCTCGTTATTCATATTATTTTTATGATTTATATTAACGCCCAAGTACTTAAAATTTTCGACTTGCTCAAAAGAGAAATGATCAATGCTCACATTTTGTAACGGAGTAGGTCGTCTACTCATTAGCATATACTTAGCTTTATTTTCATTTATTTTAAGGCCCATCTTTTTACTTGTCAGTATGAGCTTTCGTACCTTCTAATTCCGTTTTCGATTCTCCAAGTAACACAATGTCATCCGCATATGCTAAGAGAGATGAGCGCCCCAGTACTTCCATTTCTCGGTCTCCCTGCATATCTCTTACGACTTTTTCAAGTGCTAGATTGAAGAGGGCGGGAGATAGCGCGTCCCCTTTTTTCAATCCGCATCTGACCGCAAACTCCTTTGATGTTTCTCCAAGAAAACGCACTTTGCAAAGCGTGCAGAATTGCATCACTTTATTAACTTAACCAACTTCTTTGGTATTCCGAAATGTATAAGTACTGACCATAGCTGGTCTCTAATAATGCTATCATAAGCTTGCTGGAAATCGATGAAAATCATGTGTAGACTTTGTCACACTCATAATATTTTTTCATAACCCGTCTAAGGGTAAATATATGGTCAGTAGTGGACTTTCCTTTCATGAAACCACACTGGTATTCACCGATTATTTCTGTTGAATATTTTTCAAGTCTATGTAAAATGGCTATTGACAAGACCTTGTAAGCAGTGTTCAAAAGGGATATGCCACGGTAATTTTCCACTTTCTTGGGGTCTCCTTTTTTTGTAAGTCAGGCAAATAATAGCGGTGTTCCAACCCTTTTCTAGTTTTTCTTGCTCCCATATAGTTGAGATGGTTTTGTGTAAGTTTTCCAGGAGGTCTCGGCCAGCAAGTTTGAGTGACTCCGGATTTATGTTGTCCTCTCCTGGAGCTTTGTTGTTCTTCAGTGACTCCACTATTGATTTAATCTCCTCCAAACTAGGTTCCGGCACTTCTGGTTCCACTGTAACATATATTTGATCCTCAGCCGGTTCTCTAGATCCATCTGTATTGTTTGTTTCATCGTCAGATTTATTATTTAATAGATTCTCAAAATATGTTTGAAACTTGTCTATGATCATTTTAGGGTCTGATATGAGGCTGCCATCGTCATTAGTCATAAGATAGGTACGAGATTTAAAGCCTTCTTTTATTGATTTACATTTTTCAAAGAACATTTTCGGGTCCTTTTTATATGACTCAATGTCATTTAGGGCATTTTTTTCTGATGCTCTTTTCTTTTGCCTAATTATTCTATTTGACCTTGCGCGAAGCTCTGCATATTCCTGTAAATTTGAAGCCGAAGGATTTTGTATCATTTTAACTCTTGCTGCTTTTCGATTTTTTATCGCGTCTCGACACTCATTATCAAACCAGTGATTCTTACTTTTTCCCTTGGTTACTCGGAGAGTTTCTGCTGCTTTATTTAGTGATTCCTTTACTTGGGTCCATTCTATTACATTACTCAATTCTCCTTGTATTATGTTAAAGCTGTTCAATCCATCCTTTATTTTGTTTTGGTATTCCGTGATTTCCTTTTGATCTCTTAATTTACTTCTGTCTAGTTTATGTGCTGTATTAGGTTGTTACTTTTTTCTCCAGATCGTTGACAGTTTTAACAATAGGCTTGCTATCACTAAGAAGTGGTCTGTGTCCCCATCCGCACCCCTATAGCTTCTGACGTTTTTTATGCTTGTTTGGTGTCGCTTGTCAATAATTATATAATCGATTTGACTTTTCGTCTTACCGTCTGGGGCAGTCCCCGTGTGCTTATGAATGTTCTTTCTAGGGAAATAGGTGCTGCTTATAATAAGGTTTTTCGATTCTGCAAAGCCAACTAATCTCAACCCATTATCATTAGATACTGGGTGCCAGCTCTCTTGGCCTATTGTTGGTCTAAGAAATTGTTCTTTACCGACCTGCGCATTCAGGTCACCAGCAATTATCTTGATGCAGTTGTTTGGTAGAGAGTCAAATAATCTCTCTAGATCCTCATAGAAAATATTTTTCACTTCCTCCTCTTGATCCTCTGTCGGGGCATAACCGTTAATTATACATATATCGAAATTCCATCCAGCCATTTGCAGGTAGCACAGACGTTCATTCACTGGCATGAAACGTTTAATGCTTGACATTTTGGAGTTTCTAACTACGAAACCTACTCCTTGTTCATGTTTGCCTGTCTCTTTGCCACTAAAAAAGATAGTTGAATTACTAGACTGAACATTACCATTTCCTAGCCAACGAATTTCTTGTATTGCGACTATTGGCACTTTGTATTTTTCAATTTCTTCCACAATGTTCTTTAAAGCTCCTGCTTTATAGAGAGTTCTGATATTCCGTGTTCCAAACCGAGTCTCCAAAAGCTTTCCGTTCCGAGTTCCACATAAAATCCCATTATTACCCACATTCCGAGGATTTTTTAGAAGATTCACAACATATGGTTTTTTTACAAGGATGGATTGTTGGTCCATCGCTTAACCCCTAAACCTGGAGGGCCGGTTTGGGCCAACTAATCAAAGTCAGCCCATAGCTCGGGGCTCCGGGTTCGCAAAGACCGTAGCACTAAAGACTTAGTGCCCCCCTGAGGCAGAATTTTTATTTACATGAATTATATTAGGAAGGGGCCATCCAGTGATGGTACTAAAAAGTTTTTTTTTTTATTATGTAGGTAATATTATTTGATTAAGTCTCTGCTCTTACGTCGGATTGATTATGGCCTACCTTTAATAAATTTATTAATGACAGTTGTGACTTTGTAAGTAATAAAAAGAGAGGATTTAATATTAATTTGAACGAAATAATATTAGGAATAATATTTTATGAACCATGAAAAATAGCTAAAACTATTATTTTTCATTTAAATATCAGATTGAACATTATTATGTCTATAAAAAATTGTTTTCGAGGCATTCAAATTTAAAATTTTATGAAGTTCCAACTATATAAAATAATTTGCAAATTTTCGTGTATTTAACGAATGTTATCAATACTTAAACGAATATAAAAAAAAGCAATTCTGTGCAGGCACAGGTCATAGAAGTGAAACTTCCGCGACATCAGTCGTGGTGATATAATATTATAAATGTACAATCTAAAATTCTAAACAGTTACTGTCGTAGAAGTTTCATTTTTATTATTTGTGTTTGCACAGAATTGTTTAGTAATCAAAATGAGAAGATATATAATGGGAGGGAAAAATATATATTTATAGAATAACATACAATACTGTTTGGATATGAATATTATTATTAATTTATTTCTGTAATCTGTACATTATTAGGTGCTCCGATAGTCTGTATATTTTGTGTTGATGATGCAATAGCTACAGTAAATATAATCGGTTTATGGTAACTAAAATACGATATGAAGTACGTTCTTGATTCGATTGTGTCGAGATGACGAGAAAATACAGCATCTATCGTTGTTCCTGATTTTGTTGTTGACGTATATCGGTCATTACTCATTTGTAGATTAAGTTGCTGTTGTAGAAATTCTACAAATGTTATGGAATTGTCTGATAAAAAATTTACATTGAAATCTCCAGTAAGTATGAGAGGTTTTAAATCGTCGCGTTGAGGAAGAAGCTTACCACGAAGAAGTTTACCGGAGGTTTCCATCGCATTTTATGTATCGAGATATCTTATATGCATCTGGTATTCGAGATTGTCCATGGAGGTATGGATCTGGTTGAGAGCGTTTCAATTATAATTACTGGTATCGACGGACATTAGTATGGCAAAATAGAAGGGAGAAATAAAAACTTTAGTTTTTTGTTATTTTGATTAGTTGAAGTTAGGTTGTGAAACGATGCCAATTTTCTGAACACTGTTATTCATAATGACGTTATTAATTTACAATTTATTAAAATTACACGTTTTTCCATGTTGAACGTTACCTAGTACCTACGGCCGAACTGATTTACAAATATTAAAACATTTGTTATAAATCATACAATTATCACTTTTTATACAGCATTTTAATTGTTCGTTCATATTATTTTTAAAGTCTTGACATGAAAATATATTTAAAATAAAAATTAATAATATTTTTCATTACTTACAGGTTACCAATACAGTAAGCACGTTTTAATTAATTTAATACTATTTTGAAACTCCAACTAACAACATTTATTCGACTGAAAACTGTGTCTAGGTAGTATAGAAAATATTTGTAATATATTTTAAACAATTAATTTATTCTTTAAATAATTATAATTTTATAACTCTGAACATTTAGTATACCCTTCTCAATCAGAAAACCTGAGCTCGTATAAAACTAAAAGACAAATTATAAGTAAGTAGTACTATATTATATATTTTTATTTACAATATATATTTTTATTTTCAATACCTGTTTTTAAAATTGTCTATCTACGATTAAGTAGACAACATTTGTTATCATCCATGTTCAAAAAAAAAATTTAAATATGTAATACCTTTACAATATCTAAAACTCCTATAACTTGAAAACCCTGAGCACTTATAAAACAGTTTCACTTTTATGTAATATTATATTTTAACGTCAATTACAGTTAAAAATTTAAGTAAGTATACATATTTTTAACTACTAGCTATAGGTACCTACTATCATAATATTATATGCTGTCTTTATTTTTCCGTAACTTCAATATAAAATAATTTATTATAAATATTAAATAGGTACGATACAATATATTATATTAAAATTCATTAAATTAATTTTTTATTTACGAATTCAATTTTGAATGATGTAAAATGTAGATTATTCTGGATAGGTAAAAAAATATTGTAACTGATGAATAGGTTAGCCACATATAGGGTGGACAATGTAGACAAATAAGATATTGAATTAACTTTTTCCGAAAACATTACATTTATTAATATTTAATTATTATAAAAGTACCTATATAATATTTATATTATAATTTTTTTAATACGGTGTGAAAGAGTTCGTGCTATTGACTATTGACACGTAGCCTGAATGGTCTAGGAGTGTCTTTAATACAAGCACCATTGATGAGGTGTCGACTTACGTCACGGCAGAAGCGATACAACGAAACCAGTCGTTGCATCTACTCGTTGGCCGTTGCGTGTCGTTTTTTACATATCCCCGCGACTCGCGCTTATATTTTGCATTCTGGGGAAGTGTGGCGCAGTAGACTCATCCTATAGAACAACACAGAGTATAACCACGATCGATACCCAGCATTTGCACATTATTTGAAACCGTTTTCAAAACCGATTTCAGAAACCGGTATAAACCGTCTTAAAACCGAAACCGAAACCGTAATCAAAATCGAAACCGGTATTGAATTCAAAACCGAAATCAATAAAAATTAGAAACCGTTATTTTTTTTTTAAATTTACGTGTTTTTAAATACGTAAATTCTATTAATACGCATGATTAATACTCATAATAAAATTGAGATTATGATTAAAATGTTGATAACCATTTCATTATTCCCAAGATTATTAGTTGCTTTATTAATAGTAATGATATAAATTATAGTTACTAGACAATTCTATTTTTGACAATACGGAATAAACAATGATAATTGTATAGACGACACAGCCCCATGAAAATACTTTAGAAACTGGTATACAAAACCAAAACTGAAACCGAAATTTCTTAATACCGGTATTGCTAAGTTGAAACCAAAATCGTAAAATTTCAAAGCTGGTATACAAAATTGAAACCGAAACCGAAATTTCCTAATACCGGTATTGAAAAATTGAAACCGAAATCGAAAAAATTAAAAACCGGTATACAAAATCGAAACCAAAACCGAAATTATTTCAATCGATTTCAAGCCCTGTTGTTTTGTTACCGTGTTCAATTATTAAAACGAAAACATTTAAAAAAAAGTAGTTTTGCTTAGTTTTGAAATTATACTTTTTTAAGTCCGAGACCCACCAAGGTGGTTTTACATAACAAGTCGAGAGATGTTTTTGATTTTAATTGTCCGGGCGAGCGATTGGTCACGCCTGGTGTATTATCAGAGCTCTGAAATAATAGCTGGTTCTGTAACAGACAACAGACCCCAGAATGCTATTATATGCTAATATGCCTCGTCTGGTGCTATATTATAGTATGGCCTATGGCGTTGGGGTGGCGAGGTACGTTGTGGTCGACGTAGTATGCATAAAAATATAAAATATAAGGATCAGTCCTAGTTATACTATACTAGCTGAACCCGTGCACTTTGTTGACTGATTTAATTTTGTTGAATTTAATTTAATTTTGACTGATCAAAACAATTTAATTATCAACATTTATAGAAAAAGAACTAAAAAAAAAAAAATCAAAATCAATAATTTCAAATGTCTATACCTAAATAGCTCAAAAAGAGTCAAAATATATTGGAAATTACATTATGTGTAGACAACTAGGTATAGTATTAACATTTGGAGAAAATCAGAAAATAAATTATGTCAGAAACAAAATTTGCGTAAAAATTCCTATTCTCCGGCGCATCTTTTCTAGAAGGAAAACGAATCTAATCTTGTTATTTTAGGAATTCAAAAGTAAAAAAAATTTTATGCAAAACCAGTTTTCAATTTTTTTTTTTTGTGCGTGTAGGTACCCAACTCAAATTAATAATTAATTACCGTAGACCATTAGCTTATTATATATATTTAGAAATTTATTTATTTATAGTAAATTAAGTGGTGTTTTATTTTTATTGATGATCATTAATCAATAATACTGGAAGATTAAATAAATATATGTGCCTGAAGGTCATAAACTATAATATTTGAATCTCAATAAATTATATTAAAAGTTGTATAAATGTTAATCTTATTTTATACCCATATAGAGCTTCTTGGTAAGAATATTTTTTGTAAATCTAATATTGATACTTTAGCAATGATTATGGTATTTTATACCAATTTTATAGAGAATTGATAGGTCTGGTGCAAGCCAGTGCACTTTGCTATACTGGCGGAATAAAATAATGACTCTCTAAGGGCCAGTATTACCATCTCCCGTTAAATTTTAACGACTTCTAACCGGCCGAATTCGGCCAGTAATAAAATCTGTTATCAGCCGGTTAAGCGTAATCGAAACATATCGATGATTGTAATACTGACCCTTAGTGTCGTCAATCTGATACAGTTTCTATGATAGACCGCCAAAGCGCTAGTAGTGCCTTTCCTCGTTGAAATATTATTTATAATGTTATGCTAATATTATGCTATTACTATAAATTCACTATATTACTATATTATATTCACTAGTAATTTACTATTACTAGTGAATTCATTAATATAAGTACGATTATAGTATGATAATTGGAATGCCTATAGGCCACGGGATTATACTTAATGCTTAGTTTTATTTTATAGATGTTTATTAACATTAATAAGGCAATATTATTTACTATACATCTACACGTTGGACATTGCAATTCATTATTATAAAATTATTTATTTAGCTATAATAGCGTTTTCGATTTGACAAAATAGTGTGCGTTGAAATTCCATTAGCACTACTCGAGTATCGCACTAGTTTTCTATAAATTGAATAAGCAAAAACATTATTATCAGATATAAATAATAAATATAATAAATTATAATGATAATAATATGTGAAATAGTAAATTAGATGATAATGTGTCCCGTTATAGCAGGGGTATGAAACTCCGTGAATTGGCCGAATCGGGTGAATGTGGTCTTGAACACGGTCTCCAGGGGGAGGGGGGCGTGGCATACGTGAAATAGGGAATGGTAAACAAGCCGATCCCGCATCACGTATCCCGCCTAAGTTCTGGTAAACGTTTACATAATATGGGTGACTTTGGGTATAACATCATATTGGTGCGGTAAACGCTTCCATGTTTTTCGGAGGTTTAGACTTCAGATCATAGGTAAACAAGACCCCAATTAGCTGATAGAGTTTCGCTTCTATATTGTTCTATGGTTATAGGGAAAACGGTTCATATTTATAA
The DNA here is from genome assembly GCF_005508785.2 of Acyrthosiphon pisum. NCBI lineage: Eukaryota > Metazoa > Arthropoda > Insecta > Hemiptera > Aphididae > Acyrthosiphon > Acyrthosiphon pisum. The sequence continues at coordinate 61,369,943 of NC_042494.1, forward strand.
AATGCACTCATTGCACTCTCAAAATTGGCGGTGTAGAAAGTGCGCACTGAGTGTATACGAGTATTGTCAGTGTAATAAATCGAATACGTTTTTACACTCAGTGCAAAAAGTGCGTAAAATCTAAAACATTATTTGTAATTAATATATTTTACACTATACACGATACAGCCTAATTTCAGTTGAGCCGTAGCGGGCGAACGCACTTCTAGCGCACTTCTAACGGTGATTTTGTCATGATATACTACACTAAATAGAATACATTACTGTTGACAATAAATAATAATGCACAATAGTATACAATATTATTGTGTCACGTAAATGATTATCATGCCTTTAGTGCGCATGTGCATGGTGATTCGGTGCTTTATGAGACATGGTCACAGATAAGATATACTGGACTGGTATCGACCAGGTTGGGGGGTAGTAGAGGAATGGTCCTCAAATGTTTCAACACCGCCACTCGGCGGTAGAAAGTTGTCCGACCTTATCTTCTAAGACCGTAAGTCCGGTGCAATAATTACCAGGTATCTCTGCTTTTTTCGAAAATGACTCTTCCGTTAAAACGATTTCATGGAAGAAATAGCAACAACCTGTAGGGCGATTCTTTATACCATGACTAAATCTAAAATTTATTCAGTCACGACATTTTTAAGTCACCCAACATTTGGCGTCTTTTTATTTTTCCGATTCTAAAACTTGATGACTTAGACGGCTTAATATTCAATGACTAAAAGTGTACAAGTGACTAAAATATTACATGACTTAATTAGAATACGGTATTATTGTATATTTTACAATGTGTCCAACATAATTAATCGTAATTATTATAATAGATAATAAATTGTAAGCATAATTATCTTGAATTCTTGAAATGCCGAGTGCTGATATTGCCGTATTGCCTTTCTACTACCTAATTAACTTAGATACCTACTCTACTCGTCTGAAATTTTGTTTTTATAAAAAGAAATAATTAATATATTTCTTATAATTATTTTTTAATACCGGCGTACATTGTTAAAAAAACTTTGAGTGACCCGTTGTATACAACGACTTACACTGGGCTGACTTATGGGAATTAAACAGTCGTGCCCAATACCTCGTTGATAAGAGCTGGAAGGCAAAAACTGAATTGTAGTTAGAACCTTTATTATAAAATAATTAATATTTATTATATTTTACTATTTTGTCATTTGGCATCACACAAATATGTATTTTCCAATGTTAAAAATGTGCTTATGTAAAAAATCAGAACACTCGCTTAATTTTGGTTTAAGATTGAAAATTCACATTATAAAACTGAAAAAAGTCAACCTTTTTGCATAATATTTCGTAAATAAGTTATAGTGACTGTAAATTATTTAAAAAATTTAATTTTGATGTAGGTATGATATTATATTGGACTATATTATGTATAACGAATATCCTAGTAGGTTAATAAATAAAACCGCTAATAAAGTTCACTCAAAAATGTTGTTTTATCGATGTCTTCTTTAAAGGATGACTCGACCTCTTAGTTGTATTACTATACCAATTGTTTTTGGTCAAAATTTATTTACGTTTAAAAAATAGTAATATGTTATATATAGGTAGGTACTTACTTATATTTCTACACTTAAACTATTTTTTCGAGATTTAGTTAAAACAGGCCGCAAATTTTCTATAATATCAAAAATCACATTCTTAGATAAGCGATATAATTTTTTGAAATTAAAATCGCTCAAATCAATTGGATTATAACTGTCACGCAAAATTATTTTCTGTAAAGTAAATCGTTGATGAGCCATTTGATTTACATATTCCTCAGCAATTAAAATGTGACCTAATAATGCCATAACCAATTTAAACGCAAAATGGAAAAAAATTAATAAAGTAAAGCTTAACAAATGAAGAAAAAAAGTGTTAACTATATCAAATATGCAATGACAATCAAAATGAGAAAATATTTAACAAATAAACATATGATTTACAATTTTAGTCGACTAAATCACAATTGGCGCCCTCCAATAGGGGCCAAATTATTAGTGACTTTTAGTCGCCTTTTTCAGTCGGGCTAAAATAACATTTTTAGTCATAGATTCATAGAGAATCGCTAATTGTTCGTCATGACTAAATGTTTGACTGAATGATAAGTTTTAGTCACTGTAGTGACTAAATCGTATTTCTAAAACTTTAGAGAATCGCCCTGCTGGTACAACAACTATACAGTATACATATCTGCATGACTAAATAAAAACATAGAGCAATGCCCCTCCCCAAATGACGCAATTTGACTACCGACGACTAAATCGTGAACTCCTCCTTCTCCGTCTACCTAGTCACGTTACCCATATATCGACGATAAAGGGCTCGAACACCAGACCAAATGTTGACATTCAAAAAAACGTTAAGAAAAATCTCACTGTAGCCAGACGGTCAAATCTTCTATGCCACTCGCCAAAATATTGTTAATTAATTCTCTATGGAAATAAATAAGATAATGAGTTTTCACATGGTCACTATGAACTTTTCTGAAAAGTTAAATTACTTAGTTATTACACTAGACAAAATATTGTTTTAAATAATAAAATTGTTTTATTTTTCCTTATAGAGTATCGCCTTCACATAGATGATAAGAGAAAACAAAGGTTCACAAATTTAGAAGCAGAAAATAGCCAAGGTATATAATAGTACACAGTATCATATTATATAATTATAAAAATGTGAAGTGTAAACATATAATTAAATAGTAGTATATGTGATTCATAATCAATGAACACACAATTATAAATAATTCATATGAATATTAACTTTAATTTTAAAAAAGGTGAACAAGTGGTGCTACTCTGCAGTACAATCGTTGTTGAGAATGTCATTGTAATGAATGTGTTATATTTGAGTTTAATAATAAATCAATGTTTACGAAAAAGGATTCTGAGCGAAGACGTTGTGTCAGACTAGTATACTTGTATAAATAATCCAATTTCATAATTAAAAAAAAATTAACAAAGATGGCTATAAACAGCGTGAATTTACCGTGTACTTTTTCTTTTTGTTAGAGGTACAATAACTTGTTGAGATTCTTCTATTAACATTTATTATGCTATGAAGAGAAAAACTTTTATGAAATTTTAACTGAAAATAATTTACAAAATTTTAAAAAATGATCATGGCTATAAATAGCTCAAAAAGAATCAAAATTGTTTGAATATTTTATCAGTGCTAATACAGTGCTATTAGGAATTTGGTGAACATTTAAAGATTCTACAGTTACTCGTTTCAGAAATACAACAAAATAATATCAAAAATGGATTAATGGGCTGTTATTTTAAAATTGATTTACCAAAAAAAAACTTTTATTGATTTCTAAATGAAAAAAATTCAAAATTTACATATTTCTTATGGCAATAAATAGCTCAAAAAGAGTCAACATTTTATGAAAATATTACCATGTTTGGAAAATGGTCATTTTAACATTTGGTGAAAATGCCAAGTACCTATCTAGCATTATTCGTTTTTGAATTACAACAGAATATCAAAAATTGATTGATGAAAATTCCTTAATTTACCGAAGAAAACCCAGTATCGTAAAAATTTTAAATTTAAATGCTCATAAAAAATGTTACTTTCCGGTAATTTTTTTTTTTGTTTAAGGTGAGGAAGTTTGTGGAAAAATGTCTAATGTTAGAAAAAATGTTTATGAATAACTAACTGAAAAATAGTTTGAATATTTTCGAAATGTTGATAAATATTCTCAAAATTTGATCTTAAAAAAAAATAATTGAGCCTATATACATATCTTTAATATTTTCAAACTTCCATTAATAAAATATAATATATGATAAACCTAGCATTACATTTTCAAGCGTTTTTAAGGAATAAAAAAGTTTATATCGAGAATAATTTTTAAAAAATATCTAAAAATCTAAAAATGTCTCAAGGCTTTATGCCTTTGTAACTAAAGACTAATTCAAGAAGGGTAAAAATATTTTAAAAATTTCGCCATTTATGGAAAATACTAATAAAAATATTTAAAGAAAATATCATGGGTCTATAGTCATTAATTTTTGAGTTGCAACAATAAAATAAAATTTTCAAAAATTAGTTTTGCGTAAAATTTAAAACTTTTTTTTGTTTTTCTTGACACTTACTAAGACTCCTTGAAATTTTCGATTTTAACATCCTAAAAGTAAGTAAGTTTTTTTTCTATTAGGAAATATATTGGAGTATTTTTACTACCTATGGTGATGCCAGACAGGTAAAAAAACGCACATCATTGTAAAATTAATACATTCTTTCACTCCACTCAGAATCTAAATAATTAAAATAATGTAGCTCTTTTTTTTCTTATTGATATTAAGCATCGGAAATTATGTCCATTAGCATTTGTAGCGGATAACATGATGCATGATCTTACAATACGTTAGTTATTGAGGCCAACCGCCGAGCCACATCAGGCCCCATAGTGTAGTTTATAATACGATAATTAGTTATTACGTGATACAATATTATACATTTTTAATTAATATTGATGCATATAGTATTTATACATATCTATCATATTATATTACATATATTAATTTACCTATAATGTAAAATATAATAGTACGTACCTATAGGCTATAATAATAATTTATTTTCAGTTGACCAAAAATATTATGATTTGATGAAAAATTGTGAGTCTTTCATATATTATTTTTCCCTAATTGAAATTGAATAGGTACCTAATTAACATACAAATCTAAATAATTTTAGCAAAAAAACCGATTTCTGTTTTTCCTTAATTTGTATGTTGTTTTTCGCGGCACTTTAAGGCTTTGTCAGACAGAACGCGTTATAACGCGCGTTAAAGCGATAAATGGCAATTATAAATTGGCAATTCTCGATTCTCGAATGACATTCGTTTTAACTGTTATATTATGCAATTGAGTTTTTGTATATTTATTTATGTCAGTGTATTAATTAACAAATAAATCATATTATTATAATTATCAGGTCGAGCTCTTAGTGGAGAAGATGTCTATGAAGTATACGTAATGAGACTAATTAATACCGGTAAAATATATTAATCAAACAATTTCTTCAATAGTATATTATATTTATGTAAATAAAACTATAATAAGAGGCACTTAATACAATTCAATTTCTTGATTCACTTCAATTTCTAACAATTGCGGGTTTCATTAATAATTACATCAAACATTGAAGTTGTATATATTCATAATATAATATATTTTAATATAAAATATAATTATATTAAATCAATAGTTTGGAATAATTAAATTACGTCCAATTAAATCTTTAATTAATCCTGAAGAATATATTTTCTGAAAATATTCGGAAACTTAACAATATATAAATTAATTCAGCATTATAAGTACCTAGTTTTTTTTATTAATTCAATAGGTGACATAACTTTAAGTATAAGTGGATACAAATTAGAGATCTATCATCATTTATCATGAGATTTTTGTGATTTTGTTTTCAATTAATTTAACTACCAATACTAAAATTTGTTTTAAAAATCTAAGCATTTTAATGTCCAAATTCTTAATTATTTAATCATTCAATACTTACCTGTCTAATTAATACTAATTTTCAGGATGCAGACCATTAGGTGAACCAGAGTGGAAAATAGAATTAAAAAATACAGGAAGTAAGATTTTATAATGTTAAAGTTATAATATTTCACGAATTACCAACGAGTATATTTTATACTTTAATTACAGTTATAATATTTTAAATTTATATTTATTCAAGCAATTTGTACTTAGACTATGATGAAATTCAATATAAGCAAGATTTTGAGTTGTGCTGGTTTGTCTAAATATGTGTGTTGGATAGTAAATTATTCACTATTCTTTTTATATACACACAACCATTTTTTTTTTTGGTATTATGACCTGCTTATGTTAGATTTGTGCTTCCGGAACACAGATTTTAAGTTAATTTTCTATACCAAACAGAGAAATTACTGCATTATGACTTGCATTTTCTATTACATTTTTCGCATATTTTTGACATATATAAAAATTATAACCAATATACATCCATTACCATATTCCGTATATTACATTTATATTACTATTTGTTTAATCGAATGAACAGCTTTTATGTACTTTTGTCTTAATTCACTTAATAATATTATTTGGGTAATTACATCAAACAATATAGAACCTATCCATTAGTGTGAACAAATGAAAAATTTTAAAATATTATTACACCAATTCAGTGCTACATATTATGCAAAATATTTCAGGTACTAATACTGTCGCTGTTCGCCAAGGGTCAAAAAAATTAAAATAAGATGCAGTAAACGCCATATTTGTCGATAGTACAGAAATTATCAAGGATATTTATTTTATCACTGATTAAAAATAATGTATTACTTCATGTTAGAAATTATAAATTTTTAATTTTGTTATTACAATTATTTAACATATTTGTATATAACAATTGTGCTTATATAGTAGAATCAATAAATCTAATGAAATACGATATATTTTCAAAAGCTGTTTCCTAAAATATTTTGTAATTATATTTTTTACTTAATTTATATCAAAATTACTTCCACATTTAAACATTTTTTATAAATAACTATAGGTCTATAGGTATGATGTATTGGTAACATGTACCTAGAGCATTTGAGACCTGCGGGAGAAGTCTATAAGCTCACCCTCGCCAATACAGTTGCTATAAATCAAAATTTAGCTCTAAATTATACTGAAAATCATTCAAAAGAGGGCGGGCAAGTGCATGTCGCTCTGCTGTAGGTACAGCTGGTTACGAGTGGGTCAGTGTATAATGAATAGTATTAAAATTTGAATTGAATGATATAATATCATTGTATACAGTGGCGTATTTAGGAATTTTGATAGGGGGTGGGGGATGAAATATATAATAATAGGTACACTCAATAAATACGAATATAATATACATTTTTAAAAGCCTATAACTTGTTGAGTTTAGTGTGGATCAAGGTGAAATAAGAATTAACACAAATTGTATAGTAACTAATAGCATTTATTATAAATTCATATTAACGACAGTCCCGTGTTTAATACTATATATAAACAAAGAAAATAGTTATAATACAAAATTCTGTTATCTATTTTTTTGGATGCTTAGTTCATCGATAAGCTTATCTGGCATGATTATTGTATTGACCGGTGACATGTAAATAAAGCCAACACATTAAG
>NC_042494.1:61377217-61379847 GCF_005508785.2 Acyrthosiphon pisum
AACAAATAAATTCAAATTTTACGAATATTATAATTAATTACGCTACCAATAATATTTAATAATAGTAAATAATAATCGCAATACCGTCATATACAATCACGTCGAGGTCACCATTATGTACGGGCCGGGTACGAACAATAATAGGCCGTACTACCCGGTCACCAAATACTCCGTTGCGCCGTTGCATCACTAGATACTCACCGACCGACCTGTGTGCTATGTGTGTATGTGTTTTAGTACTCAACAGGAATTGGACAGGTTCACCGAGCAAAACCTGTGAGTACTAGTTGTGGTGGTGGGGTGTGTAGATGTGTTGTACTTGTGTGGATGTGCGTTTAACTAATTGGACGGGTAACTCAAATTAATTATATGGTAAAGGCTATATGCTAAGTTGCTGTATAATTGTCAATTTTAATAATTTTGATAATATTACACAATATAATATAATATATTAATACCACAGCAGTACAAATACAACCATTATAGTGCCTGTGAACTGTAAAGACTAAAGTAGGTACAGATAAAGTTTTTTTTAGTCCCTTCAATTTCTAGAGTAGAGATTCTGGTACCAAATTGGATCTACTCGGAAGTTTGGGGCTTATAATGCTTTCGAACTTTTCCTAATAATTAGTAACTAAAAATTAGTCATTAAATAAATAATAATAATAACAATAAAAATAATAAATTACATACAAGTTCTTAATATTTTTGTTTATGTAAACATTTTTGTATAGATTTAATGTTTATAAGTAAGTACTTTAGGAAACCTAGTTAACCTAACTTTTTAAAATATATAAAATTAGTTTTAATAATACAACAATAATAACTAATTGGTGACTACCTATAATTATCTGTTTTATAATATATAATCAGGGAATATTTTTGTATTACCTTTTCGTCATTTACAAATAATATTATATTTTAGTTCAGCACACAAACATGTGTTCATTCACCATTTTAATTTAAAGATAAAGCAGGTACCTAAGTGGGTGTCTCTTGCTGTGCCGCAGGTTACAAGTGAGCCACTTATGGATGGCCTGAAATTTGAATTCAATGATATAATATCATTGTATACGAAAATCAATTCTGAGTAGAGACGGTTTGTCAGCCTAGGATATTTTATATTATATTAATATTTTTATTATTAATACGGTACCCAGTTAAGTTGAATTATTATAATTTGTTTATTATCATATTTGTATATAATTAAATAATAATATACTTTAGAAGTTTCAATAGTACCCATGAATAATATTTTTAAAACAGAACACAAAATACTAAAAATGTTCTTCTTCGTTTAAAATTTAAATATCAAATTTCATCCAAATTTGTACATAAAATATGTCATAAAAACTGTGTTTTTTTTTTAGATTTATTGGTTACAGGATAACCTACTTCCGTGAAAACTCAGCTATAATAGTTGAGCATTCAATACATTTTTAACTACAAAATCATTTGTGAATTTCAAATTTGATGCATTTTGTCAAAATTCGAAATTTATATGCTCATAAAAATAAATGTTCGTATGTATTTTTCATATTTGTCAACTACTATTGTAACAATATATCAGGAACCTTGCATTAAAATGTGCACGTTTTTTGTGCCAAAAAATAAAATTTTATTGGCATTTATAGAAAAAAAACACTAAAAAAATTGAAAATGTCCGTAACTGCAGCTTAAAACGAGTCAAAATATTTTGAAATTTTATCATGTATAGGAATTTATAAAATAATCATATGTGTAAATTGCAGGTGTAAATTTCAAGTGACATCGGTGTTTCGTTTTTGAATTACAACAAAATAAGAAAATTGGTACATGAGAAATCGAGTAGATAAATATCCAATCTTGTAAAATTTCTAAAGTTCTAACGCTCATAAAAATTTAATTTGACTTCTCAGTAGAAATTTATATTGTAGGAGATTGTATTAAATTTTAAAATTCTGGATTTAAAAAGAAAAATGTTTATGAATTTCTAACTAGATTTTGTCGAATTGTACGTAATATTTCCTATTTTTCCTTAATTTTTTTTCGTTTTTCCCGTCGCTTTTGAAAACTTTTGGATGTTTTAAATTTGGGCCACATAAATGCACCAACTTTCCCATCGAACAAGATACTCAAGTTGAAAATCGAAGCATTTTTACTGCACCAAAAGGTGATGACAGACACTATATACACTAAAAACAAAACAAAAAAGGTGGGTAAGTGGATTTCGCTCTGTTGTACAGTAGGTTACAAGTGGGTCACTGTATAATGGATGGTATTAAATTTGAATTCAATGATATAATATCATTGTATAAGAAAAACGATTCTGAGCGGAGACGGTATGTCAGTCTAGGTATAAGACATAATATTATATTATAGTCTATAGTATTTAAAAAAAATTGACCTATAAAGGTACCTATAATAAATTCCAAACTAATCATATCATAATATCTATTAGGCACTTATAACGCGTTATACATCAACAAAAAAACCGTGGTACTATCATAGATATATAATAGTATACTTTAGAAGTTTCAAGTACCCACGAATAAAATTATACAATCACAACAAATAACTAAAATAGTTATCCTAGGTTTTTAATATGTAATTTCGTCCAAATTTGTACTTAAAATGACTATAAAAATAAA
>NC_042494.1:61379897-61386612 GCF_005508785.2 Acyrthosiphon pisum
TAGGAAATGCTAATATAAACATTCAGTAAAATTTTCATGTATCTACAGTTATCGTTTTTGAATTACAACAAAATAAGGAAATCGCTACATGAGAAATCGAGTGAATATCCAATGTTGTAAAAATTTGAATTTCAAACGATCATAAAAATTTAATTTGACTTTCCTATAGATATTTTTTGTTTGATAAAGGTAGATAATCTTATAAGGAATTTTGTATTACATTTTCATATCTTAGATTTAAAAAGAAAAATTTTTATGAATTTCTAACTCGAAATAATTTGCAAATTTTCGTGATTTTTCCATATTTTGTCATTTTTTGAACTTTAAATGCTTATAAAAAAAAACTGTGACTAACGATTTTTAATATTTTTCATCTGCCTTTGAAACAATATACTAGGAGCCTTCCATTATATTTTCAAGCTTTTTTATCCAACAAATAAAATTTTATTGATATTTTTAGAAAAAAAAACTAAAAAAAAATGGAAAATGAAAATGTCCGTAAAGAGCTCAAAATAAATCAAAATATTTTGAAACGTTATGGTGTATAGAAGATGCTAAGATAAACATTCAGTCAAAATTTCATGTATCTACGGTCATTTTTTTTTAAGCTACACCAAAAACCAAATTCAATTTTGTGAAAAATCGATTTTGCGTAAAAATTCTCGTTTTTCCTTAATTTTTCTTTTGTTTTTCCCGGCGCTTTTGAAAACTACTGGGAAATTTAAATTTTGACCTCCCAATGCACCAACGATATTCACTTTCTGATCGAACAAGATACTGAAGTTGAAAATCGTAGCATTATTTCGACTACTTATCGTGTACACAGACACAAAAAAAATAAAATAAAAAATAAAAAAACACACATCATTGTAAAATCAATACATTCATCGTTCCACTCAGAATCTAAAATATAAAAAAAAATTTAAAAAAAAAACGCATCATTGTAAAATCAATACATTCATCATTCCACTCAGAATCTAAAAACATACATACAAAACCAGTGCTCGAATTTTCAGCCACTTGGTATTAATAAACGAGGAGGCGTGTAGTTGCACATATCAACAGTATTATGGAATGTAATTTAACAAATTTTAAATTAATTACCTAACTATTAAAATATATATTATAATATATCAGTCTTGGGTAAAATACTTTTGAAAAGTATTTGGAATAAATACTCGAATACTTATGAAAAATAGTATTCCGAATATGTATTCGAATACTTGATAAATATAATATTCCGAATAAAGTATTTGGAATACTATAAAATTATTCCGAATACTTAAAAACATTTTTGATGAATATATGAAAGTATGCCAGTTATAATGAAGGGCGTGGAAATGCAAAAGGCGGTATTGCCAAAAACTAAAATGTTGCATAAGTTTATTTATATGTAAAAAATAAAAAATAAACGATTGACAGTGTCAAAATAAATCTACCTAAATTGTAAAAATTGTTTTTTATAATAATTTAAAAATTTCGTGTCAGACCAAAACGTGGTATTGCAGATTTTGAAAAGGTAACAGCAATATCGCGTTTTAAGTTGTTCCTATTTCTGTTGATGCAAAACGCATTATTGCCGGCAATACCACATTTTGAAGAAAAATGTATATTGGCAATACCATGTTTTGCATTACCTATATCAAGTATGCTCCATACTAATAACATGGGGCATGGGCATATACGTTTTAACTTGAACATGATAATACCACGTTTTGCTTTGACATTAAATGTGGCAATATCCCGTTATGTATTGAACATCAGTTTTAAAAACGTTTTTATTCACAAAATCGAAATTCAAAGCCAATAGTGAAATCAGAAAAAATAAATACCTACCTTTATAAATGAGAAATAAAATAATATTTACCTATTGATTGTTGTAAAATGTTATTGGTATTGGTGTATTATGTTTCAACTACTAATTTTTGATATTGGTAGGTGGTTCAGGTGGTAAACGGTCACTTTGTACGGTCCATTGTTTAAAATGCGGACACTTTGTACGGTAGGGTAAAAAGGTTCATTGCAAAACGCGGACACTTGTACGGTTGAGTGAAAAGGTACATTGCAGAACACGGACACTTTGTACTATTATATACATAAAGTATATATTATAAATATAAGTTATATACCTGGCAATAATAAACTATTCAATTTATGTAACCAACATCAAAAAAAGGTAATAACAAATATTGAATTTTTAAATTCCATATACTACCTATACAATTAGTTTTTAAAGAGTTTTATTAGTATTAAATAATGGAAATTTGATATCTTATAGATCGTTCATTTTGACGAATTATTCTAAAATTGATTTATTTTGACGAATTATACCAAAATTGATTTATTAAACCCTCAATAAATATTAATCTATAATTATGCATGAGCACTTTATATCTGAGCTTGATACCAGGTATTATATCAACATTATATTTTATTTGTCATTTTTACATATTTATATTGTACACATTTTTAATTTAATTTAAAACTGATAATATAATACAATAAAATTTATTAAGATTTATAATCATATTATTGATTGTTTGTTTATTTTTATTATTATTAATATACAATAGCTATAACAATTTACTAGATATTCATTTTTAATTTTTCTATTTTAATAATTGACATTATGTATACTTACTACTTAGGTATATAACTTATATTAATAATATATACTTTATGTATATAATAGTACAAAGTGTCCGCGTTCTGCAATGTACCTTTATACACGAACGTACAAAGTGTCCGCGTTTCGCACTTTTAATCCTTGACCGTACAAAGTGACCTAGAACCGGTTCAGGATGGTATGGGGGGCTACGGTGTGGGGGTCTAACGGGTTAGATTGAAATTAATCATTGCAAGAAACGCTATTATTATTTAAGTTTTTGAAGTTCCCTTTCATTTATTTTTCTAATTCAAGCATGATTGTGTAAAATCAAAACAAATTTTATCGCTCCACTCATAATCTAAAACGTGTACAAAAGTATTTATATTATGTTAAAATAATTTAAATATAGGTATTATAGGTACCTAATTACCTATATATATTTTTTAAAAAAAATAGGATACTAATGTGACATTTTTACATTACTTAATCAATACACAGTCTTAACCATAAGTCCATAATTGATCAAATAGGCCAGTTGAGGCCATAACTATTAAAAAAACTAAAATCTTATTATAATAATAGTTAATACTGTTTTGAAATTTTAGTTATACTTAAAGTGTAGAACTACTAACTTATACAAATTAAAAATTTATTTATTGCAATTTATATATTTATATATTGTGTAGCCATCATTATATTAACAATAAAACTAAACAGAATGATGTGTTAAAGTTAGAGATACCTAACTCTTTCTATACGTTTTGAGATAAAATATTAGGTATGCAGTTATTATCTATGTATTTTATATTTATATTTAACCTCAAAAACATATAATTAATATTAATTGTGTAATGTGTTTGTGTAATTGACACGTGTGGGTTTGCTCTGCGATATTTTATTTTATACACTGTCGTCAAAATAATATCATTAAATTTATATATTATTTATATAAATGGGAATATTTTAAGACTATAAATTATAGTTCAGGCTACAGAAGCAAAATGTGCTGAGGCAACAACAATATTTTTCTATATAACGTTGTCGTAGGTATGCGCAGGTGTACGTTCCTGTAAAGCGACAATCGTATAGTACGGGTGTTTCGAATATATAAGGGCTTTATTTATGTTTGTTTTACATTTGAATAAAAGTGTTTCCTACTTAAAAAAATATAAAAAAAAAATAAGAATTAAGAACAATTTTTAAAGAAATATCAAAAATCAATTTCCACAATAACCTAGAAAAAGGTCGATCAACTCAAATCTCTTAACTGAATTGAAATCTGAATATTTTAAGTATGCGCCATAATCTTGTCGAGCTTTTAGGTCTAAAATGTGAAATAAATACGCTGTTTCAAACCGCCTGAAATTCACAATAAAATAATCATTAACTATATCGATAAAAATCGAAAAAATATTTTTTGATGCATATAAATATAAAGCTTATATGAATCATTATTCATTAATGTAAAAAATAAACGAGTACTCAATTTATTTTTCAGAATTTAAGCTGTCAGATGAGAAAACTTATGAGGAACGTCTTGAATATTTAAAAAAATCCTGTAAGTATATAATATAAATACTGATTTAATAGGTTTATTGACTGCCTATAGTTATAATATCTTGTAAGTATGTAAAACGTAATTATAAATCATTCCATTGGGTACGTTCTAACGGGGGAAATACGTTTGGGCGCATTTACCCAAAACAGAACACTTTAGGGCTTAAATCCATAACACGTTTAGGCATAATATTTCCCTTTATAATAGTACGTTTGGGCGCATTTATTCCTTTTCATATATTAACATATTTTACTAAATCTGAGCCTATTAGCGTTACCCAGAAGACACCGCGAGGAGGTTGGCTCAATAGTCTTCCAAAAATATTTAGACTTTTTTAAAAAAAATCTAGTTTAATTTTTTTTTTATTCTTTTTTTATTAGTCAATATTATTAAGACTTTATATTATAATATATTAAGATTTTTTTTAAAAATCTAGTTTAATTTTTTTATTAATTTTTTTATTAGTCAATATTATTCTATGTTCTATATTGTATTATTCTATATATTCTATATTTTTTTCCCCGCAAAACGTGGTCCTATTTTTTTTATGTAATTAAATATATTTTGTTCGACTTCATAAGTCTCCCAACATTGATGGACAAACTTATGTTTTTCTACAGTTTCTTTTTTTAATTTATTAGTAATTTTTCTTTCGATGCTGTTTATTTTTAAATTGGTCTCGGTTTGAATTTCGATCAATACGTTTATAACACTTTGATGATTTGGATGTTGTTTATAAAATTGTTGGTTATAATTTGAATGGAAAGATTCCGGGCCATTAGTTGTTCTTGGGTATGTTTGTGGCTCTTCAGCCCAAAGAAAAGGTGGAAATTGTGAATTTTCAGATATATAATTGCCAAGTATATAATCAGTAAAGTCTGTTACACCGGGTGGCGCTATAGACATAAGCTCAACAAAACCACATTCAACCTCATCAAATGGTAAAAAACTCAAGCCAAAAAAATATTGAAGCCAAACCCCTGTCTCTGTTTTCTCGGTGTAATGTTTCAACAAAAATTTGCTACTTTGTATTTTACGAAACCAACTTTGGTGTAAGTGAAATCGGCAACCAATTATTCGACAATTGGGGAAAACATTTTTGGCCGATATATGAGCTGATTTTTCAAAATCCAAGTGGAGAAATTTAACTTCTAAACTTTGACCAAGAAGTTCAAGACATAAATTCTTAATTGTAGTCCAAAATGTTGAATACATTTCAGTTGATTTTGATTTTAAAAATGCATAAATTACCGGTACATAAAATTCATTTTTCCAAATATGCACAGTGTACATTTGTAAAAAAAATTTCGGTGCGTACGAAAATGTACCATCCGCAAATACATGACTTGATTCAATAAGCAATTTTAAATTAGAAATGCACGTAAAAATTGGAATGGTATCAATTGTTTTCATATAACAAAACTGCTCTCCATTACTTTGTTTCAATTCTGTGCTATGGTTATACATTTGTTCTGTAGCTTCCACAATATTTTTTGGAAGGGTTGGTATTTTTTTCATTCTAGCTTCATACATAGATTTTCTAAAGAGACGAATATCCGAATGAGGTATATCAACAACAGTCGTCTGTAATGTTTGACGTATAATTTTATTAGGTCTATTAAAAATATCTGAAGTAGCTTTTCTTTTTAATGTAGATGTTAATTTTTGACGATTAATGATACTGTTCGAAATAGGTGGATGATTGTGCTCATTATTAACCGAAATTATTTGCTTAATGTATTTACAAATTACTAAACTTGATTTACAATTATGATTAGTACATCTAAAATAAATATTTTCGTCTTTCATTTCCCTACTTTTGCTAAATTTATAGCCGTCAATTATAACACATAAATTACCTCTTCGAGTTTCAAATTTGTCATCGATTTTTAATTTTGTCTATCCAAACAAAAAAACACTAAAACACGTTGAAAACTAAACTTTAATATAGCGTTAAATGTTGAAACACGTTGTCCACACACGAGAGCTCAATACACTGCAACGATTATAAATTATCAAACGGCATCCTCGGTATCTGTACTAGTAGATAAATATCTATAGATTTATTTGGTGTGGTATTTTCCAATAGTATTATAGTCTACAGATCAAACGATTAAGTACTTATTAGATTAGATTAATTTTTAATATACTTTCGATTACTATAGTTGCAATAACCATATAGGCGTGCAGGTGATGCATTCCTATTTTACAATTTATCACTATTCAGTATTCACTACTATTTTTGCCACCATGCCAATAACATTTATTAAATGCTTTATTACTTTTAAGTTTTAATATTATATTTATGAGAAACATAAATGTACACTAACTAAATTTCAATACGGCGTATGGCCGGAGTTAAAGATTTATTGATAACTAATAAGAAAACAATAAGTTTAGTTTAAATTGATTAATTACAAAAGATATACTAATAGTTACATATTTGAATAAAAAAAGATATACTAATAGTTACATATTTGAATAAAAAAATAGTTTTCAAGTTTCCGCAGGTGGTGCATTTGCATACGCTGCACCACCCGTGCGCACGC
>NC_042494.1:61386662-61404205 GCF_005508785.2 Acyrthosiphon pisum
CTGAGGCAACAACAATATTTTTCTATATAACGTTGTCGTAGGTATGCGCAGGTGTACGTTCCTGTAAAGCGACAATCGTATAGTACGGGTGTTTCGAATATATAAGGGCTTTATTTATGTTTGTTTTACATTTGAATAAAAGTGTTTCCTACTTAAAAAAATATAAAAAAAAAATAAGAATTAAGAACAATTTTTAAAGAAATATCAAAAATCAATTTCCACAATAACCTAGAAAAAGGTCGATCAACTCAAATCTCTTAACTGAATTGAAATCTGAATATTTTAAGTATGCGCCATAATCTTGTCGAGCTTTTAGGTCTAAAATGTGAAATAAATACGCTGTTTCAAACCGCCTGAAATTCACAATAAAATAATCATTAACTATATCGATAAAAATCGAAAAAATATTTTTTGATGCATATAAATATAAAGCTTATATGAATCATTATTCATTAATGTAAAAAATAAACGAGTACTCAATTTATTTTTCAGAATTTAAGCTGTCAGATGAGAAAACTTATGAGGAACGTCTTGAATATTTAAAAAAATCCTGTAAGTATATAATATAAATACTGATTTAATAGGTTTATTGACTACCTATAGTTATAATATCTTGTAAGTATGTAAAACGTAATTATAAATCATTCCATTGGGTACGTTCTAACATTTCTTTAAAGTATTACGACGATAATTTATCTTTACATATTTTAGAGATACAAAACTATATTGGTTAATGGTTATTGATAGAATTGAAAAATGTTCAGTTAAACATACCAACTAAACCTTATTTGAAAATAATAGATTGGGTACCTTTATAAGTACCCTTGAACAAAGATAAAAGCAAGACGTGCTATTATATTTATATACACGCTGTAAAAGTTCTATTATATTAATTTTTGAATTAATGAATTACACATAAAATGTGTTTTCAACCACATATTGAAAAATTTTCTTTGAATGTCTAAATTAAATAAAAAAACAATTATAAATAATAAATATATCGTATTAGGCCTATACCTATAAGATATGAGGTTTTATAAAAATAAGATAATAATCTACCTACTAAAATAAAATTAAAAGTAATCCAATACTTTAATAATACAAACATTAATTCTGTTATTTTTATTGATAAAATAATTTTATAAATAGATATATTTTAGTAGATTAGATAGGCATAAATATATAGGCATAATATGCCCTTAAATTTCTATTTGATACAAAAAATTCATATTTTTTAAATTGTTAATTTAGATGTGCTGGTATAGTTTAAATATTTAATAATCATGTATAGTAAAATAGGTACATACACTGTACATTACGATGAAAGTTCAATAAAATTGTTTATTATAATTTAGGAAATTAGAAAGATCGCAGTCACTCTTCATGTGAACCACATTCTAATTTCAAAAAGTAGATTACATTATTTAAAACTGACTTAAGTTAATATTTTTTTCCATATTATAACTTTTAAATTATTGACTTCATTTTTTCGCAAGAGATACTAAAATAGCCACTAAAATGTCTTCTATTTCTTTTTTTTATTCCACAACGTATTTAAATAATAAGCTTTGTTTTAGATTAAAACAACTATTATAACAATTCTTTGTATTTTAATTTTGTATACCTATTTATTATTTTTGCTTTGGTTTTAATTTTTTACAAATAAAGTAAATATAACAAATTATCTGTAAAAAAAGTATGTTAAACGCAATATTACTACTAATTATTATTTGAACTAATATAGGTAGATATACGCATATTTATTATTTGACAAATTTACAAAATAAATGATTTTAAATATAGGTGAACTTTATGAGTTAACGAATTATTCAGGTAAATATTTAATTTTGTTTGATGTTATACTTCGTATGAATTGTGTTAATTCATAGATATTAATAGATATTTGTATAGCTAATTAAGTTTATATTACCTTAACTATTATTGGTTCACAATGGACAACTTACTGTCCAATCAACTAATTTAAGTTGTCATTGTTAAGTTATGTAACTAATTAATTTTTGTTTTTCTTTATATAACTAATTAATGTTGTAAGATAATTGATCGATAGAATCTAACTTACATGATACGTAATGCACCGATTCCCATAAATTAAGCAGCTTTTATATTTATTTTGTACATAATTAGGTACCTAGTGCAAATCGTACAATTACCCAATACTAAAAAAACTCGTATAATATAATAGTACCTAATATTATAGAATGTGGATACTATTAATTTCATCCACTTCATGAATAGGTCAAAAAATTGTCCATATAGTGTAGTAAAACGTAATTTTAACTAAATGGATACATTTCATGAAGTATAGGTATGTCCACGTGATTTCACTCAGTTGATGCATATACAATATAATACGATTCTAATAGTTTAATTTATGTTTTAATTTGGTATCTCATTAATTTACGTAACTAATAATGATCTAACTTTTTATTTTAGTACCACAATATTATATTACCTCATTTGGGAAAAAAATTAAAAAATTGATAGAGTGCATAGGTAAGTAATTTTTAAGCGTTCTATTTTTATGAAAATTTTTTTTTTATTTTTTATTAGGTAAACTATTAACAAACAAAAGCAAAAATGTTTTAATATTAATATTTAAAGATCGAGTACCTATATTAAACTCCTTACAATATTTAAACCAATCAGGATCATTGAAAAGTGTTTATTCCAGACTTTATGTTCTATAATAACAGGTGGGGTTAACATTTTTTGTAGCCTTAATAATGATTATTATTGAATAATGAATTATTTAATATATGAATAATTATTCCTTATTATTTAACACAGTACTCACAACAATAGATAAAAATATCAAACAAAAAATTTTTTCATAACATTTAAACCAATACATTTTTTAATGACCAGTGATAAATATTTATGCATTTACTTTTAATTTCTAAATTATAAATTGTATCGATCTTATTTTCCAACTTCGAAGGATCCCAACTGTTCTGGCAATCAATGCACGATTAAAATACCTATTATGTAGGCAAGCGAACTAGGTTTACCATAGATCTAACTAATACACCCTGTTCTGTCATGATACTGACCACACGAACCACTTCGTCTTGACCAGGTAACAACTCCAGTAGTCTAACTAAACGCCAAACCTAGAGGCGTAGATAAATTATCTTAAACCGGTGGAAGTACATTTAGAAGTTAACTATTAAGGTATTCAGAAGACCATTTTTTCAAGAACATCTGGTGACACTGGCGAAGGAGCTTCAAACTCGAAATTAATTGATAAGAGTTGTTGACTTGTTAGAAAATAGCCTGGGGTTAAACATTCTAAATTTCTGAGGTTCATCTCCGTGAACTTTGTGGTCCCAAATTTTTGAATCTGGCAAGAATTGGTGAAGCTATATTGACGTATCTGCTAAATTTGTGCCACATTCTGAATAAATATCAGAAAATAGGCCACATCTTGTAATGAATCTATCTAGGACTGTCAAAAAAGTGGAATTAGAAACATCAGACAATATTTCAAAATGAACAGCCTTCATCGTAATACACACGAACACTGAAAAATAAAGTTTATACTCTTCTGGTCTTTTGAAGCTTGAGGTTTTTCATGTGGAGATGACTGGCAAAGTCGATGCCAACCTTCGAAAAGGATAACATGGCACAACCCGAGACTGGGTGTTTTGACGTTATGAGCGTTACTTGCACGACCTCCTACTCGAATTATGCCCTCAGGGTCAAGATATGGTGACAGCCAAGCCAACTGCTTACACAAAACTCTTGACTTTTGAGACAATTCTTTCAACAAAGACGGAAAATAAACAGGCTGAGAACATTTAATGATGATGGTAGGGATTCGTTTAATTCAACAAGTGACAGTGGCCCAATGTGTGTATTTTTCCTTTTAGATAACGAAACAAACCATCTCAACTATACTAAGACGTGATGAATATGTTGGGAGGAGGAAAATCTGATGAGCCATTCTTGGTTTTGACTGAAACTGATCAGGAGCGATACTTGCTTAACTTCAGGGAAATCTGGGAAATCCCTGATATTTCATATGGCCATCTGTCCGAAGTGCTAGACAGGAAACTAGGGCCATCCCAATAAAGACCGTGATAACTCAATTCTAATGGTTTTAGATCATCAGACGTGCCTTTGTCCGGGTTTTCTTCAGATGAAACATGTAACCAATTACATATGGCAATAACTGATTGATTTTACTAATTGCGTTGAACACAAAAAACTTTTATTAAGGGTGTTAAGCCAAGAAAGGACAATGGACGAATTTGTCCAAGCGTATATGTCCGAAATCGTTAGCTGTGCTAATATGGTTTCCTGGATCTATACCAACAAACGTGCTAAAAGCCCTACGCAGCACAGTACTAACCTCTCTATTACCTAGTGATTCTATGAATGGACTGAAAGATGCTAACATGCAATGTGCGTGGGAGCTAACGTTTTGCTGAATTGGACAGATTAGCGCCCATTCAAAAGTAGAACTGTATGCGAACGGGAGACCACGACTAAGTGATTACTGATCACCAATCCACACATATGGGATAATGTCGGCACGTAACCACAATTCAATTGGTGCTGGGGCCTACAAACTTTAGAAGAAAACAGCCTTCCCTTATGCCTACGGTCAAATGCTGTTGTATCATGCATAATACATAAAAAAATATCAAAATTAAAACTATGAACTAGGTTCAGAAAACAATCATAATAATATTATGTAACAGATAAAATTCCAAAACAAATCATACAATGTTCAATAAGTTAAGTAACAACGTAGAAACATGCATTCCACCAAATTAGGTTAAAATAACAATTTATTATGTAATAAAATAACAATTAGTAAAATTGTATGCATAGTCAATAAGTACAATGTAAATAGGTTAAACTTAATATCGAAATTACCGATAGTGTTTCGATAATAAAATTGAAATGTTAAGACAGAAAACGGTCAGTGGTTAGCCAATGTTTAATAAAACTCCTTATAATAATATTATTTGTTTGTTTTTTTGTGTACGTCAGAAGTGATTGGCGTATACTGCAGTACTGACCTGCCATGTATCATGTCTGTAATTATGGTAACAGTATCTACCACTTAAAAACTACTTATAAAGTTATACTATTATATTTCAGGTAAACAATTTTTAGAAGACATATGCAAAGCTTTAAGTAAGTCAAAATATTCTTTATCATAAAAAATAAGGAAATAACTATGAATAAAACAATGTACCTACTACAAAATATGTAAAGTGATAGTACTATTAAAAATTTTTTTAAACATTTAATTTAATCCGAAAATGTATAATTTTACAATTTAAATTTTATTTAAAACATATTTATTTGGCTAAAATAATGAAGTATAATTTAATTAATTGCCTTTACCTAATTATTAATATTAATATTGGATGGGAAATTGGCAATCTTGTATTTTTTACAACTGTATATTGTAGTACTAAACATTTTTCCAGCTCTCTTCAATATTTTTGAATTTATGGTTAAACTAATATCGCACAAATTCTGACAATGGTCACACAAATTTACACTAATGGCGCACTAACGTTTAGCAAATGAAAAATTTCAAAAATTTTATTTAAGGGGCTGGTGAAATGTACGTTATTTAAAACATTATTTTTTATTTAATTAAATAATTATTTTAACTAAATATATTATATTTTAGAAAACTCTAACTTACCACATCCCAGTGATTTGATTTTTTATTAGGTGAAATAAAACCCGAGAGGGATTATGGTGCGCATTTCTGTTGTTCTTTTCTTCCAAGTAAGTTAGTTTTTGTACTTATAGAAATCAATTGAAAAAATTAATAAGTCATAAAATATTCAGCTTGATTTGAATTTAGTTTTTGTATTAAACTGAAGACATTGTGTTATATATATGTTGAGGTGAATGACGACATTTGGTGAATGTTAGACATTTTTAGTTAAAATTAGTGTATAGACGTTCAACAATTGGTGTCTGGTGTATCGTGTCATACGTAAAGATTGTGAATGTTTATAGATATGATATTGTTCACACAATAGGTGAAGTGCAAATTATGTTTGAGAAGAAACGTATAATAATGTTATAGTGTATTAATTAATCGAATGGCATTTAATGATCAATATAATATTATCAGAGATGCATTTAACGTTATGGAATGTCTGCCTGTATTCACTACCTATCTTTCACTCTAGCACGAAGCTTTTGCTTAATTGCGTAATTGGTGATACGCCCGCCATCGTAACTAATTTAGTAGTGATGGAAAATACGTTTACAGTTAATCAGTTCGAGTTACTCATTATTCAAGTGTATAATGGAGAACATATAAAAAGTATTTTCCGAACAAATTAACGCTATACTAAGTACAAAAATAGAAGATAACATTTTTTATTTCATTACTGAAAAATATGACAAATGTGTTGAAGACGTTTAATCGATGTCTATATATATAAAAATGAATGTTTATTTTGAATAAATTGTATAACTCAAGATCCATCGAACCGATTTCGATAAAAATTTCAGGGCATATTAAGATTGATATTTAGATGGTTTCTGTGAAGTTTGTACGCTGTACGATAAGTGGTTCCTTTTAAGTGCACACCTGGCGGCATGGCGATATTTATTTTTGTATATATTTAAGTGCAAACCATGAAACCATGGAAACCATGGAAATTAGTTAATTTGTTTTTTTTTTTCGTTTTTTTTTTCGTTTTTTTTTCGTTTTTTTTTCGTTTTTTTTCTACAGTTTTACATCAAATCGTGCGCCACATTCGATTTCATTATCGCATTGCGCAGTAAATATATCGTACAGCTTCACATACACCTGGCGACATGGCCCAAAAACAACGAGTTAAGTTGCGGATTAAAATAATAATAGTGTAGTGTATATTGCTTGGTTACGGGCACCTTTGTTGATTTGTATTATTATTTTTTGTCAATATATTATAATACATATCTTCTAACTATATAAATGTGAAATAAAAACCTTTGTACAGGGTTAACTCTGGAACTACTTATCAGATCTTCTTGAATTTTTTTAAACGAAAGAGTATATCACGGAGAAGGTTATTATGAAACAAAATTTTAAGAAAATCCACCGGAAAAGTAGGAAATCTGGATGTCAAAAATACAACAGTGACGCAACAAGTTAGGTTAGGATTTTGTATTAATTGATTATATTAATCCACCATAGGTAGAATATGACAAACTTGATATAACTTTGGTACTTTAGAGTTAAATCATACACTTACGTACAAAATAGAGGTCCGCGGTCTACCGCAGGTAGATTGCCTACCTGATAATATACTGCTGCGAATCAGAATTTTTATTCCGGCAACGGAAAAGTTAAGATTAATTTTAAACACCATACACCGAATATTAAATAACGAATTGAACAAAGCTTGAGTCATATAGAGTTGGTACATTTAACGGGCAACGAAGTGCACTTATTCAGCTAGTATTATATATAAATTAATGTATGTCTGTCTGCCTGTGTGTGTGTGTCCTTGGGTTGCCATGGTTACCATGGGTTTTGAAGCTATTATAATAATAATTATTGGTTGCCGGGCAACGAAGTGCATGGGATTATTTGGTACAGAGTTAGATTAGACCTCTATGCAGCAGATAGGCTAATTTAAAAAGGGAGACGACCAACCTCGGGAGGTGCTCAAACAGGGATTATGAGATTTCCAATGGATATTTTTGTTTATAAATGGTTGCCATGGGTTTTAACTTTTAAAGTTATTAAAATAATAAAATATTATACATATGGACTTGGCATTTTTAATGGGCAACGAAGTGCACGGGATCAGCTAGTATAAAATAAAATAATTTATAGTTAATTTATTAAACCTTTGAGTGCCGAATTTATTTGTAAAAATTATTTTATCATTATTCATCTTATTTACAAAATATCAACATTCGCTAAAACCTGATAGTGCACATTGTCAAGATTCACCAGTGAATGTCTCCATCTAAGAAGAAATTGACATTCACCAGAAATTTCAGTGAATATTAACATTCACCAAATGTCGTCATTAACCTTAACATATACATACCACAGACGTAGTGTGATCAAATATATTGGGGAGGGGTTTCCCTTTTCCTAAGCACCACAGAATCCGCATAGGACTCTGTATGCGCGTACCTATGAAACGAGATACCTTTAGTTGGGATAGGATGAACAAATCTGCCACAAAATTACACCATAGATTAGCAAGCTCATCAGGCAATGTTCATTGGGACAACCATACTCTTTACATAAGGTGTTGCAAATATCATCGGAGCCAGAAACCAAAATGAGTCAAAAATATGAGCGATTACCTAGATAGAGGATCCTGCGTTTTGTTTAAATGACGAATTCAATATGAAATGTGAAACTGAATCGGTCTTCGCGATGGGGACTATTGCAGCCCTAGGATCTTCACTCTGGATACGTCGTTTCCGTTGAATAATGCTGATCCTGCAGTGGCACAATTTTCTGGGGCAACACAAAGCAGAACTGCTATGTTATTAGTTGATCATTTTATCATCTCTAAACCAGCAACAGCCATTATGGAAACAATGGTTGCTTGCAATTTCAAATATTCTTCCTCCAATTCGGCACCAGTGCATATATGATTAACGTAGGTCTATTTAAGCAGATTTAAGTGAGTGTTACTCATCACTAGTGATACGACAAATTGGCGCCCAATGTAGGCTCAAAATCTGACTGCAGCCCGAACGTACAGAGTTTACTTTTTATCAACCCAATTAAGAAATATGTACAACAATCTATTTTAAAAGGTACTTCCTATTTTTATATTTGAATATAAAATTGTAGTTTTTGTCCCTATAAATTACTCAAAATGTATGGAACACTCGAACACTCGAAAAACGGTGGAAAAGGTGACAGCTGAATGACGCGTTGTCACTTGTCATGCTCGGCATGCTCGGCAATTTCGAAGACGCAACTGGTCGTGATAGATGATGATATGGCGGAAAGGGAGTTGTAAGTTCGTGAGCATTCTTCATCGATGCGAACGAGTCGGAAAAAAGACAGGGGTTTGAACTGTGAATGTCCAAAATAAAAAAATTGATCTTTGAACGCTTATAAAATATTAATGCGTTTTTCCGGTAAACTTTTTTTTGTTATAGGTAGAAATACTTACGAGGAAACTTTTATTAAATTGTTAATATTATCTCATAATACAAATAACGTACGGTAATTAGTTTTTGAATTACCTACACCAAAAATACAATACTCGATTTTGTCAAAAACTGGTATTGTGTAAAAAATTCCAGAATTTCTCTATTGTTTTTCCTCTATTACTATTATAAAAAGCACTGATAATTTTTAATTTTTACTTCTCAAAAGTACCAACTCGCTCTTAAAATCTAAAATTATATATAATTTATTATGTTCTGATGTGAATAACTACTAAAATAGACAACTACAAAAGTGATAGGTACCTAATATCAGTATTTCATATTATTATATTGTCGTTCACCACGTCAAGTTCAATATAATAAGTATAATTACATTTATCTGTTACCTGATCAAAATAGACAACTATAATTCTAAAGGATCTAATATTCACTCTGTAGAGGTGTTCCCTCCAGGCCTTCCTATGATACAGATATACACACATACATACATACATACATACATACATACATACATACATACATACATACATACATACATACATACATACATGCATACATACATACATACATACATACATACATACATATATACATACTACATACATACAAAACACGGTGTTTGAAGTTAATTATAGAAAATAGTTTCAAATTTAAAAATTGTTTTAATAATAGCTGTTAAGGAAATCAGAAATATATTCACGAAGGAGGATGGTAAGTATTTGTTTGTCTCTATACATTATGAAAAGAAAATACCTAAATATTTTTGTTTTTCAATTTGAAATACAATTTATTGCTCATTCTGATTTAAAATAATTACATAGTAAATAATAATATTCAATGAAGAATACCACTCAAAAATGTTTTTAAATTAATTATAGTTGTTTTTTTTTAGAGAGAATGTATACCAAACAAATTAAAACCATAGGTACGGGAATTATTATTGTTAAATCAGTATGTAATACATGACATATTATATAGGTATGTCAGCAATATACCAGTTTTGAAACAAATCGCGCATCCACCCAGCGTTATTCTGTGACGTAAGCATGTCTCCGTTTCTCATTGGTCCACCACCGTCACTGCCGCAGTAACCGTCGCCACTGAAGACTTCACCACAACTCCACCGCAAAATCAGTCGGAGAAATGCTTACGTCACAGACATGCGTATCACGATTTACAGTCTTGTGAAGTATTCGAATAAATGTATTCGAATAAAAGTATTTGAATACTTTTTTTGTATTCGAATACTATTTTAAATACTTTTTTTTAAGAAGTATTCAAATATGTATTCTTAATACTTTTATTTGTATTTTTTATTCATTAAAAAAAAATACTTTTTTCCGATCCAGAAAAATAGTTTTAAATTTGTGACAAGACATATTATAAATCATGAACATTAATTTTATTCTTTAAACGAAATATAATATTAGCCCATGATATGATTATTTTTATAATATTATAAAATATAAACACCAATGTGTTGTATCCCGTATGGCCCATATCGGCCGTTTCATATGTGGTCAAAATGTATACATAAATTATGATTACGTTGTATGTTTAATTATTAATTAAACTTTTTTAAAGTATTCGAATATATTTTATTCTGAATATATTTTTTAAGAACTATTCGAATACGTATTCTGAATACCTTTATTCTCATTTATTCGAATATGTATTCCGAATACAAAATAAAAGTTTAAAGTATTCTTTACAAGACTGACCGATTTACTGACATTCCTATTTAATTTGTCATGATGTAATACGTATATTCAATTGTTAACATTATTCAATCCGTAATAAAAGTAAAATTAACGCGTATAATTAAGCAAGTCAAGCAACATAATATAAAAAAAAATGTTATACCTTCCCCACGATACGTATACCGTACACGTGTTATTAACAGATAATGTGCAATGAGTATCAGTTTTGTAAAGTATTCGAATAAAAAAGTTACCACAGCCATCTTATCATATTAACCTCGATATTCTCCCTCTTGGACCAGAATGACAGTGTGTACGGTTGAGGAGAGAACGCAGGCGCTAGGGCCGTGTCAACTGATTAAATATTTTAGTTTGTTATCATTATTGTAAAACATCAATAAAATCGTTTTATTGCAGTAGATTATTACTTTATTATTATTCAATTTTTATTATGTAGTTATATATTAGAATATATAAATGTAATAACTAGTAACTATTTCCGTTTGTTATATTCTAATTGAAAAAATTGGTAAACAAATATTTTTTATTCAATGTGAAAAAAAGCTATTTATTAGTTGTACACCTACAATTAATAATTTTTATTAATACAGAGTTTTGAAATAATATAAGTACTGTTGTATAAAAAAATATTAAAATAGAGATTTATTAATTATTAATTAATATACATTTATGTACCTACATTAAAATAATAGATTATAATTAATTATATTGACGTGCATGTTCATTGTCCATTGTATTACAATAATAATAAGTATGTGTGCTATTGAATAAAAAAATATTATATGACTGTAATTTAGCAAAATTACCAATTAGTCTATCAACCATGAAATAAAAGAGCGCAATTTATTATTGGTCTATCAGCCCACAAAATGAGGGAGTGCAATAATTGGTATATGATTATTGGTCGTGTATCGAAAAGGTCATTTTAATCAAAATTGGTAAAATTAACATATTTTAAATAATAAACATACATATTATTTTTACAGATAAAGTATTAAAATCAGAACCACAAAGACAAACATTTTATAAATGTATTAGTAAGTTAAAAAAAAAAAAAATATCCGTATAAATTTGAAGTTTTTTCATAAAATATAATAATACTATTGATCTACATCTGTGCTTAATATATTCTGAAATAAATTGTAATATTCAGGAACCTTAAGTATGACATAATGGTTTATCAAATATAAGTTATGTTATAATATAAAAGATTCGTTAGTCCTTTGATTGTAAACATATTATAAATTATAAATTATACATAATAAATGCACGTAATCTAATACAGCATATTTTACGTTTTGTTTTTTCCAGAAAAGTTTAAAAACCAAGTGTTTGACATGGAAATAGTAAATGGTAAACTTAAAATTAAATCAATGTTTTGTAGATTTATAATACGATAGACTAAAATAGAAAATAACGATGAAACCATATATTTTTAAACACGAATTAAGAAATTATGGATTGGTTTCAAACAAATTGGTGGTGAAGGAGGGAATTGGTAACAATAGTTGTATGCTAAGGAAATTTATCAAGCCCATGATTGTTGTCTACTGGTATAGTTTTACAATCATATCTACATGCAGTCTTATAAAGAATTCAACTAAATATATTCAAATAGTTTTTCTTTTTATTCGAATACTATTTTAAATACTTTTTGAACTTAAAAAATAGTTTATATTTGTAACAAAACAAATTATTCTATTAAAAATCTGGTACATTATAAGCAGTGTTCGGACTTCTCTAGATAAATTTATCTAGATGAATATCTAGATAATTATTTATTTATCTTTTATCTTATCTAGATAAATAGTTACAAGGTATCTAAACGTTCATCTTAGATAATTTTTTTACTAATCTAAATAAATTCATCTAGATACATTTTTTTATTGATAAAAATCACGAAATTGTACTAAATATTTAAATATTTACCTATACAGATTCTCAAACAAAGTTTACGATTTATAAATAATGTACCTAATTATTTTTATTTATATCATTATCATTATTATATTCCTAGTGCCCAACTATAATATACCAAAATTTATAACCATTTAAAAAATAATTGTATCTTTTTTTTTATCTAGATAAAAAAGTATTTATCTTTATCTTTATCTGGATAAAAAAATACTTATCTAATCCGAACACTGATTATAAGTTATGAACAATAGTTTTTCTCTTTAAGTGAGATATGACTGATCCACGTTAATTTCCAACCATTCCAAAAGGCAAAACTGTCAAATATTAGAGGGGGAAAAAAATATATTTTAATAGTATTCGAATTTCGATTAAGTATTCGGAATACTTTAATACACATTTATTCGAAAACATATTATGAATACAAAATAAAAGTATTATTGTGGTTCTAAACAAGCAAAATAACAATAAAAAAGTGTTCTAATTTGATAAAATATAATTGTTGCGCCGCGCCGCACCTACTTGTGTGACTTGCGGTTTGCGGCAACGACTTGCGGGGTGCTGTGGATGGGAAAGGGCGAACTGACAATTTATTACCTCGTACAAGTCTTATTGATTAGGTTAATGCGTAATGACGCGATATATATATTTTACACAATAATAATTAATATAAACGCCGTGTACAATTTAGCACGCGCTACAACCAATAATAATAATAATTTGAACAATAAATAATAATAATTTTACAATATGACCTGATCGACACCTGGGTACAGGTCACTGGTCAGTACGGTCCTCGCTGGAAATGCGACAGCGTCTTCCTCGTCAACAACCAAAATCGGCGCCGCGGCGAAGTTGAACTACGACCCGGCGTTAACACGTATAATAAACTCGGTGGTGCGGTGACACAATCCGTCAAACTTAAACTGTCTCCAAGTTTACGACGGTAAAGACGTGCACCAATTATAATTGTAAATAAATGATTAC
Organism: Acyrthosiphon pisum; assembly: GCF_005508785.2. Lineage (NCBI taxonomy): Eukaryota > Metazoa > Arthropoda > Insecta > Hemiptera > Aphididae > Acyrthosiphon > Acyrthosiphon pisum. The sequence goes on from NC_042494.1 coordinate 61,400,426, forward strand.
GGCACGAATGTCAACTGACCACGAGGTCAAAACATAGCCACCCGGAGCAACGCGGACCGTACACGCGGTCTGGTCGCCAAAAACACAGCGCAAGGCGACGAGCAAAACGCAACGATGCGTCGGGCTCGACCACCTGGACAAGACAACACACGGCTGGCGGCACAGCCTATGGCGGCGAACGGCCCTGCGCTGGACGGCCGAGGAGGGGGTAAGCCACCTCGTGAGCTTCGGCATCCGAGGCGCAGCTTTGGGGACCTATGCCGAAACTACGGTGGCACGAAAACGCGTCCGTGTTCGAACATACTCCCCCCGTGAGGCTCTGCCTCACATGCAGTGACGTAGAACCGGACGCACGACGTAGCAGGAGATGAAGGTTCAAAATCGATGGGTGGATGAAACCTGGTCATGGCTGCTGGTCACATATGCGCTACGACATGTAGTGTCAGGGGTGTACATTATTTTTTTTTTACAATAGAAAACAAAATATTCAAAAAATCAATACGTAATAGCGCGAATAATGATTGGTAACCAAGTAGGTAATAATACATAATAAAAATAATATAAATCAATGTAAGAACACATGTTAAACATAATACAAAGCAGCAATGCTGCAAGGTGCTAATTAGTATACATACGAAAAAATTTCAACACCTATTAATAATACATGAACAAGCGCATAATAATACACTTATAAAAAATAATTGAAAAAACAAACTTATGAACATAATATTATGGTTCATGTAATAAATAATTGTATGAATACAAAATAAATACATAGTGATAACTAATTATACAAAGTACAGAATAATAATACAAAAAATACAATTATATAGTGAGGTCTCCCCCCCCGTCCCAACACCCAGCCAGTCGCGATGTATACAAAATTTAAGTACGTGCAACACGCAAAAAATAATTAACAGGTGGGTTGGGTCGGTGAGCTAGATGCGTCGTGTCAAGGAGCACAGTGCTTACATGTGACACAAAAGGACGCGACCCTATTAATCAATTTAAGTTATCGGTGGGTGATAAAGCCAACGTGGACACACGCCACTCATTCTTTTCGGTGACACATTATTAGCCGCAATGCGGATATTATAGGCAGTGTGCCTACCTCGGTCCAACCGGCACGGAACACGCGAAGTACTAACGCGCGTATTGGCTGGGCACAACAACAGGTGCAATCGGTGACCAAGGTGCCGCGAGACACAGGAGACCGATGCTACAGACACGGTACGTCTGTGATTAGACCAGACAGGACGTCGCGGTCGAACGCCTCCGTCGAATACTATATACGAAAACAAATTACTGATAGGTACATACGGTACCATCACTTCCACCAAAGCTCCGTGACAGGCAACAAGGACCGGGGGGTTACAGTCACGTCGACAACAAACGGCAGTCGTACGGCATATGTGAGCCACGGTGCGAGACATGCAGTCACCATTATAAGTGCGCGTAAACACTTTGTTGGTCAGATCGACCAGGCGTGCGGTATAAGAAGACAAACATTTGGGGGGGTCACGCCCGGGTAGCGATGGAAGCGAGTCGTCCCATTCCGACAGACTTCCCTTCGCTCCAGGTATACCACATAAGTATAAAACAAATCGATGATTTGAAACAATCGGCATTAAGACGCGCGACGCCTTATTTACGTTATTCGACGATTTACCGTACTGCCAAAAACAGTCGGTTATTAACAATGTGCGGATATGATTCCCGCGACTAAACACATATTTTTTAAACGAATCGTGAGGGCCAATTACCCAAAACACGATGATCTTAACACGCGCCCACGGACGTAAAGACGACGGCGACCACACGTATCGAGGAGGACGACGCGCTGATACCTGCACCGAAAACGAAGGACACTCATCACGACAGCGTTCCGTGATAATAATATGTTTAAACATTGTGTACGGACGGCACACCACGGGGTGGAGTGGGGACACCGGCGGCTGTGTACGCGACACCGGTTGCGGCGACGTCGGCGGCGGCGGCATGGCCGGTGCTTGAATACAGGTCAATGACCTCTTAATGGCTCCACTGGCAGCGCGTGCTGCGCAAATAGCATCGGGTGGGAGCCCGTCCCTAAACAAATCATAAATACACGGCCTTATAAAATTCGGCGATACTACCAAGGGTCCGACCACCGACACTAACTTGGCTAACGGCATACTATGAGCCAATAAACTACAATCGGACATATGAACACGAGTCAATGATTGTACAACTGTTGAGCGGGGCACGGCTAGAAATGCATCAGACACCGACGGATGGGACGGCAACACTTCTGAAAAACGACCACTCGGAAATATTGTACATTGGTCGCGGATAGACCTTGACGTACGCGGAACTGACTCACAAGTCGTCGGATGTACTTTACTAATACTATTCCGCTCCACGACCGTAGGACGAATTTGTGCCAAAACGCTTTTAGATGCATCAACAAGGTCACGTATAGTGACTTGTAAAGCACATGAATACTCGTCCGCCCTATTCAGCTCAAACAAACAATTTAAAACGGCCTGATCAAAAGACTCAAAATCATCCCACAACCATTCTAGGTCAGCAACATGGAAGGAGTACTGGAAAGCTAAGGTATTATCGGTACGGACACGTACTCCCATGTTGTATATGCTTTGGATTTGCGATATCATGGTCGCGCGCTTCAACCATAGAACAATATAGAAGCGAAACTCGATCAGCTGATGGGTGAAGTGTTTACCTATGATCTGAAGTCCGAACAATGAAACTGTTTCCGTAACACTGACATGATGTTATACCCGTATTGAAAAACCGTTTCCGCCTAATAGGCAAGGTATTCTGCGCGGGGTCGGGTTGTTTCCACTGTTTACTTTTATCATAGATTACGTATGCCACGCCCCCCTGGAGACCGTGTTCAAGGCTACAATCACCCGATTCGGCCAATTCACAGAGTTTCATACCCCTGCTTCAACGTATACAATTGCAATAATCGTGTAAGACGACGACGACGTTCCTCATTTTCGGCCATGGTAGAGGGTAAAGCCATATGCTTCTCTAGAAAACTCTAAATGAATAATATTCGAGCGAGATGAATCAAGACACGGTAAAAGAACCGGCGTGAACGGACAATAATCACAACGTTATGTGAAATATCTCACAGCGACCGGCGTGAATAATAATATTGATACACCTATGAGCGATATCAATTCAACGACCGGCGCAAATTCCGTCAAGTTAGTACAGTAGATATTTCGAACTATCGAAAATATCAACGCAGTGACCCAACAACTAATTTATTATAGTATAGATAATATTTTATCAAACAATATCAAAAATAACGACCGGCGCAATACACATACTATAATTCACTACACTCTGGATATATCGACGATATCCAGGTAGTGGCCGGCGTAATTACCTAAAGGCTGTAATCTAAGTACAGCTGATATCAACACTGCGACCGACTCCGCTAACTATAACGTATAATATAGTTATATCGGATACCTATACCATTGGCACACAGCACGTATTACAAAAATTTAATTTTTAGTGTAATAATAAATTATAATGTTCACCAACCGGGGAATACCGGTCAACTAATAATCCTATACAATAATTGTCCACCTCCGGTGAACACCCAAGCACTGTACTCGGTACCCAAAATACCAGGGCAAACACCACTGACACCCTAAAGCACACCGCTACCGAACCCCCCTGTGAGGTCGGATAACCACGCTCTGCTACCAAAAATGTTGCGCCGCGCCGCACCTACTTGTGTGACTTGCGGTTGCGGCA
>NC_042494.1:61404255-61430919 GCF_005508785.2 Acyrthosiphon pisum
CGCTTGAAAATTAAAAAAATCGCCCACGCTAAGACTCAGATAATGTTCTTACCTAAAAGTTTGATAATAGGTAATTTCACTCTAGTATCAAAACCAACAGCACACTATTGAGAATAGTGAACGACAATTTTCTATGTCGTGCTTGTGTAAGACGGAGACAACACATAAGGGTGTAGCGTCCTCTTAAGTCCTATAAGTCATCGTTAGGTTTAGTTATCCGCTGTTATTCTTGACTTCATTCTTATCTCACTAACTGGTCCTAGTTCACTCAAGTCCACGGTTTCTTTTCAAATACGGTTTCTGTCCCATCAGTTACATCCCAAGGTGGTGATGGGTGATGACCAGTTACCTCAACGGTTGTTTTTGGCATTTTGAAAATATACCTGTTGCCTTAAGCCAAATCTACCAGTTTCCCTCACATATTATTAGTTATTACATACACAACTATAATATTAACCCGTAAAATAAGGGAGACATGTCCTTCTATAAAATATAATCCTTGCATAAATAATCAAATTCAATAATAAAAAAAAATTAATAAAAATTGAAAATACCTCATAGCTATAATTTATAAATAGCGTAATTTTCGGGTGATTTTTTTCTTTTCCTTAGAAATAAAAAAAACTAGTTGGGAATCTTCTATTAAAATGTCTATTGTTATACTGTTCCATCTAAGAGTGAACCGCTTTCGCACGCGACTGAGCCGCCGAACAGTGCCCCCCCCCCCATGCGATGGCTATATACGCTCTGTGATTGGCCGACAGTCATCGCCGGCCGTCGTCGGTCGTCAGGCACCTGTGTTAACGTTCTCACCGATGTCCGGATTGTGGTGGGGATGCGCGGAAGAAACGTGTTTCGGTCAACCGAGTGGTTGACTGAATGGAACAAAATATAGCTATAAAAAGAAAAACTTTTATGAATTCCTAAACGAAAAATAATTTGCACATTTTCGGGATTTTGATGAATTTTGTCATGGAATGTTTTATAAATGTTCTTAAAGAAGTTCAAACGAGTACATATACATATTTCTAGAAGCATAGAGTACACGAAATAAAAATACCACCAATCGTTCTTAAACAAAAATCCCAAAATCAATGATTTAATAAATAAATATAAGCAGATTATATTTTGTAGAGTCTGTTAGTCATTATTACAAAACACGCTACATAATACAATAGGTACAAAATATTAATAATACATCTAAATTGTTTACTACCTATAATTTTTACTATTTTTATTATTAAATGCATTTTTTTATATTACAAAGTACAATACTTACATAGTACATATAAGTACCTATCTAATACTAATAAATATTGCTCAATATGTTTTTAACAATCCCGTGAGCATATATAAATCATACGTATTCCATAAGTAACATCCAACTTAGATCTGTAGTTTCATCAGTTACAGACCTAGGCATGACTTTAACTATTCATTTGAACTTTCTTCAACATAATATTGAGTGTGTTATAAAAAAAACACTGAAAGTATTGGGCTTTAATAACCAATCTTATGAATTTAAAGATTTGAGATCGCAATGATCTGCGTTAATTAGGTCTACCTCGGATTACAAATCAACTATTTGGAGTCTATATTCTAAAACCGAAATTAATTTTATTGAATGTGTACAAGTTATGTTTCTTAAATTTGTAGCCTTCAAATTCAATTTAACCATTGTACATTGATAACCACGGTTATACACAAATCAGATCCTCTCTAAACATTTTAGCCTTAACTTCTTGACGGGAACTAACTGATTTTTGTTTTCAAATTAATTAATGGTATCACTGATACTCCCGATCTATTCAATTATATCCCTTTTAATATCCATACTTATACAATAACCGTTCTACACACTTACTTGTTTTATATACTGTCGTATATTGTAGACAGTCGTCACTGTAATATTATTTAATGTAAACATATAGCATGTAGAAATCAACTTAGCAATTTAAATATTAATATAGGTCAGGCCAATGAAGCAAAATGTGCTGAGGCAGCAAAAATATTTTACTTTATAACACCGCCGTACGCGCAGGCAGCGGCAGTCCCGTTGTCGCTGAGTGATTCGGCGAGAACGCAGGTCGATGATCGAACGTGTGAAACGTCGATCATAGTACGGACTAAGCGATCTGAATTCGCTAAGTGTTTTATTTATGTTTGTTTGAATTTAATAAAAGTGTTTCCGACCAATGACCATCAAAACCCAAGTTGAATATTATTAATTTAATTTAAAGTCTTCTTCGTTCTTACCTTTAATATTGGAACAGTGCTCTGGTTTTGGAGTCATATTGTCATAATAGTCATTCCAATTTAGGGAACAAACGAAGAATCTACAAACGCATACCGTCGTACCTCAAAGGTTAACAGTGCTAATCTGAATTTATTCTAGAGACAGTCATTAGCTTAGAGCGTACGAAGGTAAGGCGTATAGTTGGTTTTACCGTGTGTCACCTTTGATACCGGTGATACCACAATATCATTACATGGCACAAACTATTTGAAAAAACGCCTTTTTCCTATCTAATGCTATCATGGCTCTACACAATAAACTCTTGACTAAAGTAGATTTTTTCCCCATATTTAGAGGAGATATTATAATTTAAGTTTAAATAGTGTGTGTGTGTGTATGAATAAACAGTTGTTTGTTAATATTATATAGTATAATATAATACATTATAATATTATGTAATATGTATAATGTAGGTATATAATGATTTCCATAGAGCGTGAAGCATAATAATTTATTACCTTTTAATATAACTTTTTCAGCCTTTTACCCATCAATGATTATTGACATTGAGATAAGTTGGTATTTAGATAATTGGAATTATTTTATATAGTAGCTTGTACACGTGTGTAGTTTATATTATTATAAGTATATTAATATATTATGTAAAAATATGATAAAAAAAATTAAAATTATAAAACCCCGATGTTAGAATTTTAAATGTGACACTAGTGTTTATATTTTGAATTTGTTTTGGATTCAAACCAAAGTTTTCGATCACGATTTTTGTAATAATGATAGTTCGTAATAATCCTAACATTTACAAATCATCTAATAACACATTCAGGATTTTTATTATTTTTTATTTACCTACTTAAATATTTTTTAGGATCAAAAAATTGGTTATTTATTGGCTGAGTCAATAATCATATTATTTACGTGCTTTAATATTATATTTAATTTCAAGCTTTTTTACCAAATTACAAAGGTTTTAACAACAATAATTCAAAAAAATTTACAATATTTTAAAAATGTCCAATGGCTATAAATAGCTAAAAAAGAGTTAAAATATTTTGAAAATTTTACATTATATAGAAAATTCTAATATAAATATTTGGGGACTATTTTAAGTATCAAAAGTTGTTATAGTTTTAAGAAGCACTAACAAAATAAAATCAATTTTGTCAAAGTTGTTTTTGCGTAAAAATTCGAATTTTTCCTTTATTTTTTATTTTTTGATATTTAAAAAACAACGGAGAATTTTCAATTTTGACCTCCCAAGTGCACCAACTATAGATTCAAAAAATATTGATGTTGAAAATCGGAACATTTAAATTAGGTACCCCAAAATATATTAATATGGTAGACAGAAAAATAAATAGCATTGTAAAACCAATAACTTCATTTATCACTACACACTCTTATATAAAATATGAAATCACATTAGCTAAAAGTATTATTTATGTAATAAAAAAAAATTACGAAATTTGGTCTGGGGCAATCTTCCGGTGGTATTCAAATATTTATAAAATAATCACAAAATAAGCAATAATAATAAATAAACCCCAAGCAATATTTATTTTTTTCTTATATGACAGAATTTAATAGAACTAATACATATTTTTAGATGAAAACAAAAAATTAAGTACTAAAGAAAAAAGTAAGTTTTGAAGTTATAACTTTGTTTTTAGTTTACATTTTTAAACAGTTATGTTCTCAATATATTATGTTCTAAACGTTTTGATAACCGTATCATAAAGTAATCCCATAGATTAAGCGGGATTGGATAATGCCCCGAAGCGTCAGCTGAATAGTATGTGTTCGCGCTCGGCTTAAAATGTTCGTTTTGTACGCTAGGTAGTTCGTTTTGAGCTTTCTATCAATCATCAGTGATTTATGTTAACTTCATCAATGGTTGTAGAATTTGGTGGAATTTCTTATTTTGGATCATTCGTTTCAAGGGAGGGACAAATTGAATTTCGCAATAAATAAACTCTGCCCCCTCCTTTATTATTGTTGAGTTTAGGATTATGTTTGTAGATCGATTTGGACGAAAATGACTACACTGATTTTACTAATAACTAATAAGTAACATTTTACTGAACGCATGACGTACAAATAATAGTAACATTATATTAGTGCCTACAGTATGCTAAAAGTCGGACTCATATTATACAATAGTGATCTATTGACCTGTTATTGTAACATTTATGGCGTGATTTACAACTTGCGAATAACAACGATATTGTGATTATTGCACAATATAATGTTACTTTTTATACAGCATTAAATTATATTCAACAATAATTATTAGTATAGATAAAAACCATGCAGAATTTACAATAATCTTATAATTAATTGATATTGGATATATAATCAAATGAATTAAATATGATCATATTAAACACCTATTTCAGAAGAAATACTAAAAATTCGTGATATGGAATTTTTAGACATGATTAATAGTGAGTAATTTAGTGTGATCAGTTGTTTTATAAGCACCAAAATTTTTTTACCCATACATTTTGTCGATTACAAAATTATCCAGTATTTTGTATATAAATACTAGCTGATCCCGTGCACTTCGTTACCCGTTAAATGTACAAACTGTATAATATACATAATTATGTCGACTAAAACTTTGTTCAATGCGTTATATAATATTCGGTGTGTGATGTTCTAGATTTATCTTAACTTTTCTGTTGCCCAGGATAAAAATTCTGATTCGCAGCAGTAGGTACATTATTAGGTAGGCAATCTACCTGCGGTAGATCGCGGACTCCGTGCTGTTTGTACGTAAGTGTATGGTTTAACTCTAAAATATCAAAGTCATACCAAGATTGTCGTTTTTACTTAATTCCACCTACGATGGATTAATATAATCAATTAATACAAAAACCTAACCTAACCGTACTAAAATCCGATGAGTAAAAAAAACCAAATTTAACCCTTTTTAAATTAGCCTATCTTCTTCCCAGTGGTCTAATCTACCCACAGACAAAACAAATAATAAAAAATAACCACATAGAGTGTATGTCGCTACGTGTCAACGATACACTACTGTGTGATTAATATTGTGCACTTAAGAGGCCGTAACTTCGGAATTACTTATAGCACAGCATACAAACTTAGATAATAGCCGATTCTCAGGCATATATATTGATACAAATAATAATATTAATCAACAAACATGCCAGATTAATCAATATATAATACACTATTATTATTTTTATAATAATATTATTTTTTTTTATATATATAACCAATAGCAACCATTTATAAACAAATATTTCTACCGTAAATTTTCAAAATCCCTGTTTGAGCACTTCTTTTATTTTTTTCTGGACAACCCTTATCACTTAGGGGTATGAAAAATAGATGTTAGCCGATTCTCATACCTACTGAATATGCACAAAAAATTTCATCAAAATCTGTCAAGCCATTTCGGAGGAGTATGGCAACGAAAACTGTGACACGAGAATTTTATATATTAGATTATTATTATTATTCGATTATTTCTTTTACAAACATCTTGCAAATATTAATTAGGTATTTAAATACCTAAAAATGAAAAATAAAAATAAATGATTAACCTATTCTTTGCCTAACGAGAGAACGCGACGATTCTGCTCAACCTCCCCGCATCACATTTCTATCAAAACCGGTTCCCTATGTCAGAGTGTTGCGTGGGAGAACCAGTTTTGCACTGCGTATTCTCTTGCTGGACAGAGTATAGCTTTTTATTATCTAAGGTTAATATTTTCTAATAAAAATCATTACATTTTTTCCATGACCATTCACAGGTTATAACGATGGTAAGAATTTGGATTCATTGATGTCGAAATAAAGTAAATTAACTCAATGCAAATACCTTATTATACTGGGGCTATAAAATTCCTAGAATATTTCTACCCCCCGGTATAAAATTTTGGGAGGTTTAGATTTCCTAGAAATATTATACCAGGGGTATAGTTTGCCTGTTACACCGGCACTATTTATACAAGTCGTCGGTCATTACTGGTGAAGCGGTTGTAGCTATGTTGAACCGCGGTCACTGCAGGTTGGCTGTTTATGTGTTTGTGTGACTTCCGTAATAGCGCTGGTGCTAAGGTCGTAATCACTAGATGATCGGTTCTTGTCGTACTGGTCTCTATTAGTATTGAAGCTGGTCGATAGTCTTCAGGTCTTAGGTCTTCTATAGTAGTTGTATTGTGTTTAATATATTTATATTAAACATATTATATTATCTTGTCATATCATATTATATTTGTGTTTATATTGAAAAAATAACATTTCTAAGAATATTCTTTGTACTCAGAGAATTGTCTCCTATCAAATTAGAAATCACTAATTACGTCTATAAAATCAAAAAGTTGTAAACGCAACACAAATATAATTGACATTATATCAAAATTAAAGAAATAATTATAGATAAACTTTGTTACTATTGTTTTCAGGTAAATCCATAACAAGTTTGATCGAAAGTAACTATCAACTATACAGTACATACATACATAGATTATTAGATATACATATTATTATATGCAGAATGAGATTTTTAATAATAAATATTTATTATCTAGAAAACTAGAAAAGTGTTAATTTGTTAATTTCTTTTATTAATGCTCATTTTAATTTATTGTATAAAAAAATATTTGACAAAAAAAATGTCAACTATTTTATGTCACTATATTTGATATAGATATTTAAGTTTTTACATTCTTAAATAATTGTTATACTGATAGTAACAATATAGTGCAACAAAACAGATCACTTAGATCATAACAATATAATGAAACAAAAAACAAGGGTGTTGTCATAGTTAGTCATATAATATAAATATATAACGGTTAGTTAATTACAGGGTGGGATAAAGTAAGTTGGATATTGGCATACAATTGGTCATATAGTTGCATCTCTAGATTTGACATCCACGTTCTGCATCCGTTTCTGCTCTGTGTAATTGTTCAATTCTACCTTTAAACTTAATGTTTGAACACGTATTAATGATATGCTGGACTCTTTGTTTTACTCCACACGAGCAGAGGAAAGATTCTGGCATATCCCGTTTGTACAGAAGACTTTTATTTCCAAGGCTGGGCAAGTTAACGATTTTTTTTAACTTGTTAAGTTAAGTTATTTTTAAATAATTAAGTTAAGTTTAGTTAAAAGTTACTCGTATTTTTTTTCGTTAACTCGTTAAGTTAAAAGTTAACTTTGAAAAAAAAGTAACTTAACTTAGTGTAAAATTAAAATTTGCTAATTTGCAAAAAAAAAAAAATCCAGTCATATTATATGGTTTATTAGATAGTTTTTTTTTATTTCCAAGAAAATTACTGGGTAAATTTAAAATGATACATCCAAGTAAAAACACATTAAAAAATGTGCGTTATTCTTCGGACGAAAATTAACTTAATTTAGATAATTTTGGAATAAAATTAACTTTAAGTTAACACGTTAATCTTGAAAAAAAGTAACTTATTAAGTTAAAAGTTAATTTGAAAAAAAAAGTAACGAGTTAATTAACTTAATTAAAATTAACTTAACGTTTTAACTTAATTTTAATTTTTAACTCGTTAATGCCCAGCCTTGTTTATTTCTACCATGCTCAGTTCCGGAACTATTTAGGGTCAATTAGTCCACGCAAGTTCAAAACCACGAATCAATTTTTGTCTTTTTTCTTACACTTGACTTTTTCCAATATTTTTTCCACGCCTGTACAATGTTTCATTCTGGATTTCTAGGTTTATTATCTTAGAAAATATTTGTTATATTAGACAAAACGTATAGACTATCAATACGTTCATGTAGGTATAATCATTTTTTTTTAACAGTAACTTTTTGACCACTGCTTAGCAAGATTTCCATTTTTTCCACCGGGTTTGAAAGAAAATAATATAACATTAACAAATACTTGAAAAAATAAAATAAATCATCACACTGGACGAAACGTTATCATAAAAATCATTGACGACAACATATCTTGCATAATATAATACATAACTATTTCAAGTTAAGATACCAGCTTTTTGAAAATATATTCCTCTTCAGAATATGAATGTAATCAAATTATAAGCTATTTATTGACATCTAATAAATTTAAATGACTTAAAAAAGAAAAATAGGCAGTTAATAACTTCAAATCATATAAAAATGCTTTGATGTTTAATATTTCTAAAAACGTTTAAATTTTTAGTAAAATTCAGTTAAGAAAAAAATCACTCAGAAAAATAGAAAATATTGTTGTTGAACTTATATTTTCAATTTTTGGAACAAAAACCTAGAATTATCATAACTATTATTTAAAATATTAAAACGTGAGTAAAGACAAATTAAAATGTAATATTATTATATTTTATATTATAATATGTAGGTATAGGTACCTAATGTTATTTATGAGTATAATATGTAATGCAAATGTTTATGTTGATTTTTCACTCAGCATACACAGGTAAGCAGTTTGATTTATGAATATGAAATAAGTTTAAATTAACTATTAACGTATACTATACGTCTATATTACTATAATAGTACACTATTATTAAGTTAAGTTAAGTAATTAAGTAAAAGTTATTGTTCCTGAGAAAGGTACCTATAATTGAGTATTTTATTGTTACAAATGTTATTCAGCATCTTAGTAATTTACAGTACAGATTCAATTCAGAATATCTCTTAAGAACTTCCCTTGGATAATAGGTAGGTAATCATTTAGGTTATAACTGAAAATTTGTTCTCGATTACATCTTTTAAGAATTTACCTACTTTTTATAGAAGACAGTTAAAACGCATTCTTATGATGAAACCGTGCCTTAAATTTATTTATTGGGGCTTAAATAATGTTAATAGAGTTGTAATTATAAGTGACTCGTAATCAAAACCAACACATACTTTTGTTTTACAAAACTTTACAAACTACTCACAAAGCTTATAAACATAAAGTTAAACTGGAGTAGCTTATTATTTACATATTTCCCAGGAAAACATTATATGTTTACCTGGGCCAGTTTACCATCGGGACAGTTCACTAGTTTATAAAAAACAAGTGAATTTATCATTCAATCAGGAGAGTTTACCACAAACCAATAATTTTAAGATTAAGAATTTTAACAACTGAAAAATAATTATTATTCTCTCTAAACAATCGTACTTATTGATTTTTCAATAGTTATATAAGACAATAAATCGATAGGTAGTTGAAAAATTAATAATATGTAGGTAGGTACCTACTGTCTTAATACAAAATATGTTTAAATAATTGCAATCCTATAAGTAAATTAAATATTTTAAATATAGGTACTTCAATATTAGAAATACCTAAAAAAAGCGGAAACACTGAATGTATTAGTAAGTAATTATATTATAATAGTTATTTGAAACTCTCATATAACATGTTCTAAGTTCTTACAATTTCATAATATTAATTTTTTTTCTCGAATCAAAACGATTTTACTTTTTTATAATTGGAGGCGTTTATTCGTTTTAATTGTAGACAATATCTTACAATACTTTTAAAAAGTATCCGAAAATATCTACCACAGTAGTATCAGAAACGTATAATTTCCTTAAAATTCGATTTACCGTAAATCATGTAGGTAATATAACATGTAGATAACTGTTACTAAACTACTATAGTCATCACCTTACTTTATAAGTTACTTTATATAGTTTATCTTGATTTTGTTTACTATTTTAGTACCATATACATAGTAATTGGATTTTATTAGCTTTTCTGCATTCTCTCCAAATTGTATCTAGATTCGTCCAGTATAAAGTAATATATCATCTACAAATGTATAGCTATACAAACTAATTGTCTAATGTTTGGAGAGGGGTGCACTAATTTTCATATGAGACATATCTCATTGAATTTTAATTATTTTAAAATATTATTTTTCTGGGTAGAGCGAGGAAGCTAGTTGTTTTAAAATGGTGTTTTTTGAAGTAAAACTTCTTTCTGGAGCTGTGGGTGGAAAAAAAATTGTAACGAAAAATGAAACGACACCTTTGATGTTAATGTTCTTGGAAACTACTCGACCGATTGTCTTAATTTTTTTTTTTTATGAAAGATTATATTACGGAGAAGGTTCCTATCGCAATAACAGTTGTCTAAGTTAATTAACATTTGTGTTATCTATTAATTAAAAAAACGTGTAAATTGTACACCTATATGTATATATATAAATACATGTTTGTATTTATCACCATATTAACGAATAAAAAATAACAATATTATAAGGACTACGCTAACCACTCAGAATCGTTATTCGTATACACGATTATTTACAAATAAATAACCGTGTTCGTATACAATGGTTTATTATTGTATTTAATTATAACACATCTATTATAACTATACTGTACAGCAGATCGGTACCAACTTGTCAACCTTTTGAAGTCAAACTATTTTCTTGTTTTTTTAATGAAAGATTATAATACCACGACATCTTCATGATGTTCAATCCCAAAATTATATTTCTTACTTCAGTTACCATACACCAATAATAGCTGTTCTATAATATTGTATGTATTTTTTTTTTATTGATTTTTCTCACTCTCTCTCTTATTACTTCACTTATAATTTCACTGGCCAAATTACTTAGGAAAGAAGTTTTACCTCCCTAGAGTGTAATGGTGGGCTCACACGCTCTCGTGATTTTTTTTCTTATCCTGTATACATTTCTACCTGAAGGATTGCTACGATTTCAACATATAGTACCTTCTTAGCTCTTTTAGCAAATTGGATCAAGATGTTACTTTAGGTAGGTAGGTTATTTTCGATGTTCTCAATAGTTGTTTAATGCCACGGGAAAAACCAGCCATAAATAATGAAAAACCGTTAAAAAAAGGGATTTTAATTTCTAACGCTTTGTTTATCACCATAGAAACGAATAAAAAAAAAATAATATTTTAACTTACAAGTTACAATAATAAATAATAATAATATACAAAATATCCGGACTGACAAACCGCCTCCGATCAGAATCGTTTTCTTATACAATGATATCATTGAATTCAAGTTAAACATAATCAATTATACATTGACCAACTTGTAACCTACTGTATAGCAGAGCGACATCCACTTACCCACTTTATTCATTTTGCTTAAAAACATAATTACTTGTTAGTTAAGTTGCTGTTTTTTTTATAAAATTTTAAAATTTAATTTATTATTGATAGTTTTTTTAAAAAATAACAATTTGTCTTAATGTACCCCACCAATTGTGCACAATAGAACATGGGGTTCAGATATTAATTATAATAATAGCAATAACCAGTGTACAATTTTAAACTTAAGGTTTTTTAATTTAGCAGCATCTCTAATGGAATAATTTTAATTTATCACTAAATTAACAGCTTCTTCAATTTGTTTGGCACTAAAACTACCATTTTTGGTTTTTCTTACTCGGTTCCTAACCATAACTAGCCCTAAAAAGAAAACTACACTAATTAAATAGGTTATATTCCCTATTTTAATACAATTTAACGAGATAGATTTGATACAATAAGACAAAAAATAAATGTTTAAAATGTTTAAAAACAAACACAAAATTATAAGCATGTAATAATCCTCAGAATTTGTATTTTTTTCTCCTCGTTAATTTACTATAATAAATTATTGCTTTAAAAGAAATTACAAGACACAAAAATAAAGAAACGGTCGTTGTTTTTGTTTGTGTTGATATCGGAAATACGGAATAGAGGGAAATGTTGAATAACATGTTCCACGTTTTCATAATCAAACCGTTACAGAATGGAAACGTTATATGTTACGTTTCGTGTCGATGCATATCAGTATAAACCGCTAGATTTTATTTCCCTGGCATCTATTGACACTGTTTCACTGTGCCCCATGTCTCATTTAACCCTCCTCTCCCAAATGCAAAAAAAACATTTAATTTGCATCTGTACATCAGTTTATTCTAATTATATTTTTCGTAAAACATATAATTGCTACTTTTTTTTTACTGTATACATTTTAGAAAAACTAAAATTAGAGACTAAAAACTCATACAATATGAATGAATGGATATTTAGATTAACACAATTGAGTAAGTTCATACAACATAATATATATTTAACTCAGCTATTAAACGACTTTTAATAAATTAGTTTCCCTAAACTTTTCTGTGAAACGTGTAAACATAATTATATATAACTAGCTGAACCCGTGCACTTCGTTGCCCATTAAGAGTGTACCAACTATAATAATTATGTGACTCAAACTTTGTTCAATTCGTTATTTAATATTCGGTGTATGGTTTCAAAATTAATCTTAACTTTTCCGTTGCCCGGAATAAAAATTCTGATTCGCAGCAGTACATTATCAGGTAAGCAATCTACCTCAAGTAGATCGCAGACCCCGTGCTGTATGTACGTTGGTGTATGATTTAACTCTAAAGTATCAAAGTTATACCAAGTTTGTCGTATTCTACCTATGGTGGATTGATATAATCAATTAATACAAAATCCTAACCTAACCTAACCGTACTAAAATCAGATAAATAAACGCAAACGCATTAAAAAAAATTCATTCAAATCGGTCTAATCATTTAGGAGGAGTTCAGTCACAACACACGTACAGTAGAATTATTACGCTTAGCAACACATTCTGCGATTCATTTTTATATTATATGAAATCAACAAACATGCCCGATTAACCAATGGCAACCAATATAATATAATGCACTGTTGCGCCACTGTTGTATTTTTGACATACAGATTTGAGATTTCCTACCTTTCCGGTGGATTTTCCTAAAATTTTATTTCGTAAAAACCTTCTCCTGGCAGTTACGAACATCATGAAAAAATTTGAGGCAAATCGGACCAGCCGTTCTCGATTGATGAATTGTTATACATTTTTGTCTCCATTTGTATATATATAGATATAGGTACCTACTATAGTACCTATCGTCTATTAGTAAATATTTTACCATAAAAACCGTTTTAATTGTAAAATAAAAATGCTATAAAATATTGTATTTGCCTTATAATAAATTATTGTTATTTTCTTTTATTATATAAATTGGTTCAGGTTAATGGTTTTTATATTTCCTATAACCCGACTTCGAAAGATGAACATTTTTTAAAAGTTATTTTACTGGACATATTAGTATATTTCTATTTTCATAATTTTCTATATATTTTACACCAATTGGCAGTTATATAGCAAGAATACATATATGTAGACAATAGCAATTAAGTAACAGTAACAAAGCTATAAGTAACGTTAGCCAGAGAATGTAGCTAAAACAACTAGGGCACATTTCGATTAGTAATTTGGAAAATGTTGTGTAGTGGATGAATGTAACCATATACAGTAGAGTGTTGTGGGACATAAAACTGGTCTAGAACTTGTATTCCACAAGTAGTAACTTTGAACACATTTCAGCAAGTAAATTTGGAGCATTTAAGGTACCATGTAAAAAGTAAGTTAAAAAGTGTAAGTTCATCTATACATAAGCAAAAAGAAAGAGATGAGATGTTAAACATATTATGTAGTTGGACATAGTCTTGGGGTCATATTCTTTACTCTATGCTTGGGGTCATGGGAAGACACATCCGGTTTATTCACGAATGCTAAGTAAATTAGAAAGCGATTTTACACCTGCGATTGTTTATTTGATAAGATAACTGCAATGATGTCTATTTGAGAACCATACTCAATATTTGTAATAATGTACGTTAAGAAGGAAACACTATTTGTGCAAGTAAATTTACCTGGCCTGAATCCTTGCTGCTCATCAATCAGTATACGATTAAGGCTACGTCGAATGCTCTGATAAATAACAGATTCAAATATCTTGGCACTATGTGAGATTATAGATATTGGTTTATTAGTGACGTCAGAAGCATCAACAGATTTCAGAACAAGTGTTACAGAACAAATTTTCCAGATATCACGGAACGTAGATTAATTTAGAGACCTTTTAAACAGCTTACAGCAGGATCAATAGAGAATAGATGAAAAGAAAAAAGCCGGGATTGCATATGCACCTGTGGTGGTCTTATTATACAATCTTAATAATTTTATAGTTATCTATTCCCAACACTGCTTATGATAGTACCAATGACTACTAACCTTTTTTTCATTTTCAAACTTTTTAACAGTACATAAATACTTTTAGATTCTGAGTGGAGTGATGAATGTATTGATTTTACAACGATGTGTATTTATTTTAATTTTTGTGCCTGTCATCACTGTTTATGGTAGTGAAACTGCTTCGATTTTCTTCAACTATATCTTGTTCGATGGGAAAGTGAATCAAGTTGGTACATTCAGGAGGTCAAAATTTTAAATTATCAATAGTTTTCAAAAGCGCCGAGAAAAACTAAATAAAAATTAAGGAAAAACGAGAATTATTATAAATAATCGATTTTGGTTTTTGGTGTAACCCTAAGACAAATGATTGTAGACACATGATTGCGATTGCTCTAATTCAGTTAGACCTGTAATAATGTCAATGATTAAGGTGGGATGATGTAGGGTTGTTGAATACTTATGATGATCTTGTGATCTGTACCTATTCCTGTTGAGAGGGCGGGGGATAAATAAATGTTAGTTTAGCTAGCGTTAGTTGCTTTTATGGGATCTATAACTTTTATTGTAATTAAGGTGACTTGTGGTTGATACAGCGAGATATTACCATGTTGAATGTGGAGAAGTTTGATATATTTTTCATATCCTATTTATATTATAAACACGAAAGTTTGTAAGTAGTTTGTTACTCTTTCACGTAAAAACTACTGAATGGATTTTAATGAAACATTACAATAATATAGCTTATACATCAGA
Organism: Acyrthosiphon pisum; assembly: GCF_005508785.2. Lineage (NCBI taxonomy): Eukaryota > Metazoa > Arthropoda > Insecta > Hemiptera > Aphididae > Acyrthosiphon > Acyrthosiphon pisum. The sequence goes on from NC_042494.1 coordinate 61,419,282, forward strand.
ATAACACATAGGCTACAAAGCATCCCCCCTAGGTCCAACCGGGGTATGTGCTCAAACAGGGATTTAGAGATTTACGGTGGAAATTTTTGTTTATAAATGGTCGCCACGGGTTAAAAACTATTATAATAATAATTATTGGTTGCCGTGAAATCAGTGTATTCATTCAATTCGCGGATGAGGAGGAAATATTGGTCGACAGACTCGGCTTTCACAATTTATTAGTCCAGCCGTTTAGGAGGAGTTCAGTGACATACTTGGTGTACCTAACTTTAATACTTTAGAGCTAAATTATTAAGTTACGTACAAGTAGCGGGCACACACGAATTGCGTGCCAAAGCAGGTAAACGAACATTTTTGAATGTTACCTTTTTATCTCATGCAATAGAAGAGTTAAGATACATTTTGAACACCATACACTGAATATTAAATAACGAATTGAAGAAAGTTTGAGTCATATAGAGTTGGTATATTTAACGGGAAACGAAGTGCACGGGATCAGCTAGTATATTATATATTTATATGTAGGAACTGAAGCTCCACGAAGTGAACTCTGTTAGACTGGTAGTCATGATTGTTCTCGGAGTCATGGAACTGATTGAGAGCGTGGCAATTACATTATCTCTGCAGGTATCAACCGTGGCGAATATGGCAAAACCTAAGGAAGAAATAAAAACTTTATTCTTTTGTTATTTTGATTGAGTGAAGTTGATTAGGATGTAAAAATATGCCAATTTCTGAACTTTGCTATTCATAATGATGTTACAATATTAAAATGACACGTTTTTTTCATGTTGAACGTATTACGGCTAAACTGATTTATAATTATTATTAAAACATTGGTTGTATAAATCATACAATTATCACCTTTAAATTTTTATACTGCATTTCAATTGTTTGTTCATCTTATTTTTAAAGTTTTAACGTAAATATATATTTAAAAGAAAAATGTATAGAATTTTTCATTACCTACAGGTTATAAATACAGTAAGCACATTTTAATTAATTGAATTTTTAGAACACTAACAACATTTATTTGACTAAAAACTGTTTCAAGTATAGAGAATATTTATAATGTTTAACAATTATAGTGAATCCTTAAAGTAGTAATAGTTTTATAATTTTGGATTTTTAGTATTCCCTTCTCAATCAGATACCCTGAGTGTGTATAAAAAAAAAAGACAAATAATAAGTAAGTTAAAATATTATTATATTTTATTTTATTTACTTCAGTACCTATTTTTAAAATTGTTTATTTATAATTAAAATACATATTATAGTTCAAAAAATGTATTTATTATGTATATATTTTAATATTTTATAATATTATTGTATAGTATTTATTTATTTATTTATTTATTTTATTTTATTTATTTATTCAGCAAAAACAATTACAATTAAATAATTACAAAAAAATTATATTAATAATATAGCTGATACGCAGTGTTGGGAAATATCTAGATAAATTTATCTAGATAAAAATTATTTATCTTTTATCTTATCTAGATAAATATCTACTCAGTTATCTTTATCTTCATCTAGATAATTTATTTAAATGAACTAAAAAAAAATTTGAAAATTTAAAATATTTTAATTATATTATTTTTACATTTTTCTATTTTTCATCTATTACAAGGGAAACATGTTTAGTAATATGCATTATAATACCTTGATTTTAATATTTATTAATATTCATTGTTAGTCTAGAGTTTTACATCGTAAACAATGAGAAAACCCAAAAATAGAAATATGTAATTGGCATGTAGTAGGTAAGATTGTAAGAACAACTAATAATAGCAAAAGCAAAAACATCTATCCCTGCTACCCGCCGGCCACCACCGAATGATGATGGTCTCATTAGCTGATACCCGTTTCATAGAATTGTGTACAAAGTATGAAAAATAATTATTGTTTTAAACCGACAAAAATAAACCAACATTCATGGATATTGGACTCACAAGCATAATAATATTATAATAATTGTAATTTATAACTATTTAATATTTATAAAACCCTATTAGAATTCCCGGTATTTCAGTTATCGATTAACCGATCTGTACGACCTCTGTCCTCTGCTTTAAAAAAATTTAAATTATGTATTTTTTTTTACCTGTAAACTCAAGTAGGTATCCTGAATATTTTCAAAATTAAACATGAAATTATCTCATATTTATCTAGATAAAAATGTACTAATTTGGAAACATTATTGACGAATTTTCATCGAATGAAATAACACGTATGGATTTTACGTATACTTACACACATTTTTTTACGATTTTTTCTATTTTTTGACGCTAAAATTTAATATTATTTTAATACCTAACATTTGATTCACAATATATGATTTTTTATAAAATTTTTATAATTTAGTTAAAATAAAACTTTCAAAAAAAACCAACACATTTTTAACCACACCTCTTTTGTACAGTCCTGAGTCAGAAGTCTGTATAAAGTGGGAAGAAATTTTTGTTGTAAAAAATCGGAGCAGTTTAGGGATTTATTTGTTAATAAAACATTTGCCATGGGAATTGACATTTTTGTACAATGGGGGCCGTTGGGAAAAACGGGAGCCGAATATGCTACGTCCTAGCAAACCACTTGTCGGAGGAGTAGTATTTAAGTATTGTTCTAAAAATATAAGGTGGAATACACTAATTATGCTGTAATTACATAAATAAGCAAGTTAAACAGCAGAAAAAAAGAAGAAAACAAACAATTAATAATAGTAACATTACAATTTTAAGATAACAAATACAAATTGAGACTTTATAGATAATTGAATACAAAATTATATATTATATATTATAGTATAAAATTAATCTAAAGTACTTTCCTATAATTAATATTAAATAATGTTGACGAGATGTGGCATAAGCTCCAGCTTATGGTAGGTTTAATTCTAAATTGTTAGTAACCATATAGTTTGACATTTTTTATATATATATCACAATATGAAGAGTAATTCAATACGCGATGAGCAATTCTGTATTTCTATGTATAAGACCTAAACCTTTCCGAGTGAAATTACTACTGCTTTTTACCACCAAAATCCCCCCCCCTCACCATAATAGTATTCCATATTATTCTAGTATTCTTATTTATTATTTTATTATTTGGTAAAAATTAATCAACATTTTAGTCCAGAGTATTGTGTGGATATAGTATTTAATTTTTGGAGAGAAATACACCTGTTACTTGAAAATCTTGAGCACTTATAAAACCATTTTACCTTTATATACCTAATTATATTCTCACATTATTTACAGTTAAAAATTTACGTAAGTACATACTTTAGTACTTACTAACCACTATCCTACAACTAATTTTAAACGCTATCTTTATTTTTCCGTAATTTTAGTAAAAACAGTTATGTTTATTAGGTATATAGGTATACCTACAATATGATATAATATATTAAAGTTCATTGTATTAATTTTTATTTACGAATTCAATTTTGAATGGTATAATTGTCTAACATCTAAAATGTAAATAATACTGGATAGGTATGTAAAAAAATATGGTAACTTATGAATAGGTAATGCATATAGGATAGAAAATTTAGGTGAATCAGATATAGACAGTGTATTTTAAATGCAATGACCATGATACATTGATGTAGGTATGTTATTACAAAAAAAAATCTCGTGATTCTGGAGAAAGGAATCGTTCCTCAAATAATTAGTTGAGCAGTGTAGTATAACTATATAAGAAAACAAGAATTATTGTGAGTGTTAAGTGTTTCGGATTGATAACTTTATATTTATAAGCGCGAGGAGGGAAGAAAAGTCAATAGAGCCAGAGAGAAGTTTTCGAATATTATTCTGATGACGACGATCGGCTGAGGTGGAGAGATTTATAAAGCTGTGAACAGGAGTTTAGTCGTGAGGTTCACAATTAATATTAAAAGTGTATTTTACAATGATTATAAATCTGCGCTGGATATGTTCGAGTTGTTTGCAAACGGCTGCTGTCTGTGCATCACAAACAGCAGAGCCATATTAAACAATAGGCCTGACACGCGAACAAACAATTTCTCTATGAGATGAGTTCGACATTTTAAATTCCCCAACTATTATTTTGATAAAACCTAAAACATTAAAACGCTTTGAATTTGATATTGTTAATATGAGTTCTATTCTTCTTAGATGTAGACATTTACTGGTGAATATTAACACGCACTATCTGCTTTGATAAAAGGATTAGTGTAGAGGAATAATATAGTCATCAGATTTTGTCCTTTGGAGTCTGCAAAATGTACTCCAATCTTCTCTAAAAATAAATGCATAGAGCTCCACTGCTGGCCTGCTCAGTAGCTAGAAGACAGATCATTGACTTACTATATATATATTTAATATTTATAAATTTATAGTAAATTAAGTGGTATTTTATTATTATTTATAATCAAAAATAAATAATACAGATAGATTCAATAAATATATGTACCTCAAGGTCATAAACATGTTTGAATCTCAATATATTATATAAAAAGTAGTATTAATGTTAAATTTATTTTAAACCCATGTAGAATTGCTTGGTAAGTATTTTATTTGTAATCTTAATATTGATACTCAAACAATGATTTTCGTGTTTTATACCAGTCTTATTGTTATAAAAACAAAATTGTTTTAAATGATAGGTACCATTTTTTACTTTTCCTTATAGACAAACGTCATCACAAAGATGATTTGGAAAATAATATGTACACAATTTTAGAAGATGCAAATAGCAAAGGTATATAATACACAGCAGTATATTAAGTTATATTAGTATAGTTATTTAAATGTTAAGTGTAAATATATAATTAAATAGTAGTTAATGAGATTCATAATTAATAAAAACACAATAATTATAAATAATTCATACAAATATTAACTTTAATTTTAAAAAAGGTGAACAAGTGGTAGGTACCACTCTGCTGTAAAATAGTTGTCGAGCATGTCGTTGTAATGGATAGGTTATAATTGAATGCAATGGTAAATCATTCTTTACAAAAAACGATTCTTAGCGAAGACGTTGTGTGAGCCTCGTACTTGTATAAATAATAAAATTTAAATATTTCATAATTAAAAAAAATTAACAAAAATGGCTATAAACAGCATGACTTTTTAGTCGTTAGTGACCGATACCAACCAACGAGCCACTCCAGGCCCTATAATTTTGTTTACAGTACGTTTATTAGTTATTACATGGAACATGATATAAAGTTATATATTTTTAAATAATATTTATTCACTTATAGTATTTATAAGTACCCAACATATTATATTATATTAATGTTCATCAATTACCTCTTCATAATTTTTTTTTAGTGGACGAAAATTATTATGATTTGATGAGAAAATGTGAGTCATTCATATATTATTTTTCTCTTATTTAATAATTTTAGCATAAAATGTTTTAATTATGTAAATTGTATAATAAAATAACTTAATAAATTAGAATTTCTATTATATAGACACAGTGGTATTAATAATGGTGGATATGGGGATATACCCCCCACCCCTCCCTCAAAGTAGAGCGTTCGGTAGTAACAATCTCAAAATGGAATTAATATTGATACATTTTAATTAATCTCTAACTAAACTGAGAGAGTTAGAGTACTTGCTGAATGCCATTAAAAAGTATAATACGATCATATTATAGATCTGCAAAAAATTAAATGGCCAAACAACAGAAATCTGAAGAAAAAACAATATTCTATAGCAGGAAAAAATATGGGAGACACAAAAATGGTGTGGGGTTTATTTTTAGTATATTCAGTATTAAGACATATTACCACAATTAAAATAATTCAAGGTAGTAAGTGACCGGATATGCTATATTGGACCACCGGGTCAATTTTTTTAAACAATTGTCATAAATGTATATTCACCAACTGAAGAAAAATAAGAAAACATTATAAATGAATTGTACGATAAACTGAAATATATAATTGACACAACACAAAACAGTTACATCAAAATATCAGTAGGTGACTTCAACTGGAAAATATTGAAGGAGGTTATATACAGACCAACTATTGGACCAATATAGCTTGGACCATATAGCTTACTCGACGTGAGTCGCGATAATGGAACACGGCTAATCAACTTGTACTTAACCCTAAATAGTATATACTTCCCAAGGAAGGACATTTACAAATACACTAGGCTAGCACCTAATGGGATAACAGAAGAACAAATTGACTACGCGTAATTATACAGAATACACACAAAGGTTGCATAAAAAGTGTCAGGAGTTATAGAAGGGCAGACGCTGACTCAGACCACTAACTTATGGGATAGTATAAAAATGAAAGAACCTGAAAAGTACTGTATAGAAAAACAGCAAGAAAAGGAGTCTCTGGAGGAATACATCCATATGAAACAACAAGAACTACAAAAAGCAAAAATATATACAGATGGAGGTGTCGAAAAGATATGGAACAAAATCATAACAGCAGTAGTCAATAGTCCCCATAATTGTTTAGGAATAATAAAAAAAGAAAAAAAGGAATGGTTGAATGATCGATGCAAAGAAGCGATAGGGATGAAAAAAAATTTACGAGAAAACGCCATCAAGGAACCGAACGACATCAACATAGAAATGTATAAAAAGTTAAAGAAACCAATAGAGTACTAAGAAGTGAAAAAAAAATTGACAAAAAAAGACAGATTGAGGAAATTGAAGAAAATTAAAATAATCAATCTTTTCAACAAGACTGCCTGCACTAAACGATGATATAAATCACAGACTAGGATTTGAAGGAATGAGTTAGGTGAGTAGGTAATTGACAAAAGTTGAATTAAAAGTAGAAGAATTAAAAAAACAGAGGTCATCGTAAGAAGATACCAATGTGATTTTATAAAAGGGAAATCCACCACCAACCTCATATTTACCCTGAGATAAACAATGAAGAAATACTATGAGTTCGATATGGACGATATATTATATGGTATTTGTTGACTACAAAAAATCTTATAACAGAGTGAATAGACAGGAATTGTGGAAAGTAGTGATACGTTTTGGAATCCTGTAAAAATATGTAAATTTAATAAAATGTGTAATGAAAACACATTACTTAAATTACGTTTCCTACTGAGATTGTCACAAGCCTTTGAAGTAAATTTAGGGCTGCAGCAGGGAGATTCTTTATCCCTGGCCTTGCTTAACTTAGGACAAGAAAAAGTTATAAGAGAATCTTATAGAAGACCGAAAATAAAAGTAACTGGTGAAGAAACTGTTGAAGCATATGCTGATGACATAGTTCTTTTAGGGAATATACGAGATAAAGTTGCCCACTCACTCTATAAACTAATAGAAACCAGCAAAAACATGGGTTTATATAACAACAAAGAAAAGATTAAATAAATGATACTATCTAGAAGAAATGCAGACCAGCCAAACAAAAGATTTTAATTAGAGTATTTGTATGATAAGTTATTCTGTCATGAAACCTTTTATACTTAAGTTTGTCTTCTTTATTTAGCTTTTTCGGAATAAAATCTGTGTGGAGTGCGTGATTTAATAAATAAGGAGCGACATTTATTTAATATTTTCTAAGTTTTATTAGAGCAATATTTTGAAAGGTTTGAATTTTGTTCAAGTTTGACTTTTTTGAGTTTCTCCAGAGATGAACTTTGAAAGTACCTAATTTAAAAATTAAATTTGATCTAATAAAAAAAATAGATGATTTATCTTGAATAACGGCTCAGATAACATATTTCCCATTTATCTGGATAAGATAAAAGATAAAAAAATATAGATAAAACACAAAACTGCAAACTGCATACCTATAGATCCAATACCTATTACCTAATGAAGTATACGACAGAATCTAATGATAGGTATATTATTTAGTAAAGAAATTCTTAAATGACATTCGCTTTAACTGTTATATTGTTAACAATTAACAATTCAATTTTTGTATATTAATTATTAGTTTCAATGTATTCAAATCGTATTGTTATAATTATCAGGTCGGGCTCTTAGCGGAGAAAAATTCTATGAAGTATACGTAATGAGACTAATTAATATCGGTAAAATAATTTAATCAAACGATTTCATAAATAGTACCTATATTATATTTATGGAAATAAGACTATACGAAGCACTTAATATAATCTTATTTCTCAGTCTACTTCAATTTCTAAAAAATGTAACTTTTATTTATTTAATCATTCAATACTTATCTGATTGATGCCAATTTTTAGGATGCAGACCACTAGGTGATGAAGAGTGGCGTAAAGAACTAAATGATGCAGGACGTAAGATTTTAAAATGTTAATGATAAAATATTTTACGAACTACCGTTATGTTATACTTCAATAACAGTTATACAATTTTACAATTTTTATGTATTCAAGCAATTTGTGTCCAGACTATATTAATGAAATTCAATATAGGCAAGATTATGAGTGGTGGTTAGTCTAAATATGTGTATTTTACAGTAAATTATTCACTATTCTGCCAATACACGATCATTTTTTAGTAATATGAGATCATACCTGCTTATGTTAAGTTTGTGTTCCCGGAACATTTTGAGTTAATTTTCTAAACCAAACAAATAAACTGCATTATAACTTGCATTTTCTATTACATTTTGTCGCATATTTTTTACATAATATGTAAAAATTATAAGCAATATTCATCCATACATTACATTCTATAACTATTTATGTAATCGAAGGAACAAACCTATAAACATATGACTTAATCCACTAAAGAATATTAGTTGGGTTATTACATCAAAACCTATCTATTAGATAAACTAGTGTATACAAATGAAAAAAATTTAAATCAATTACGTCAATTCAGTGCTATAAGTTAAAAAATATTATTCAAAATATTTCAGATACTGATGATGTCGCTAAACTGCAGGTGGATTTACATATCATGAAGTAAACGCCATATTTGTTGATAATAGAAAAACTATCAAAGATATTTATTTAATAACTGATTTTTTCTTCTTTCATATGGCGTCGTCTTTGGTGAAAACATACATAACATTTAAAAATAGTAAATTAAATACCTAGCTAAATAACAAATACCGATTATACTAACTAATAACTGAAACAGTATAAATTAACTATATGGAGTCCTAAACTATAAAATATATATAAATATATACTTTAATATTAGAAATTAAAAATTTGATTTTGTTATTACAATTATTTAACATATTTTTTATGTAACAATTGTTTGTGCTTATAATAGAATAGAATCAATAAATTTAATAAAATACGAAATATTTTGAAATCTGTCCCCATATTGTTTTTACTTAATTAATGTCAAAATGCGAATTCCATATTTAAATATTTTGTATAAACAACTGTAGGTATATATGTAGATAATTTGAGACCTGCGTGAAGTAAATAGTTTATATTTGTATTTAAAACTTTAAAATTTAAATAAGTATTATACATATGGTTTGTTTAGTAACTAATATTGTAATCACTATAATAAACTATTAAGTGTATAAGAAAAATAAAAGTTTAATATTGGCATTTTATAGTTAGGTATTTACTCGTATTGATTTAAATTAAAGAAAATGTTTGTTTCCTTCTCTCCAAGACATGATCAAAATTCTTTAAGTGTCTAAGTACAATTTGTTTGGAGAGTGGGTGCGGATATATTATATAGTCTAAACAGGGCCGGATCTTAACTTTTTAACACCCGGGGAAAATTAAAAATATACGTCCTTTTCAGAAAATTTCAGGGAAATGACCAGAATTAGTATTTTTTTTTTTTTATGAAAAATCCAGCACACTCGCATAGTAGTGTGAGCACCAACCATTTATAAAACCGTTTGCAATATACTGGACCAATAAATTATTTAACACAAGTTACATTTTAATACATTTATTTATTCATCAACAAGTGATTGTTTCTCAACTATATTATGTGATAAATCATGATCAACTAAAATATTTTCATCCAACTCTACAGTCTCTACAGGTATTCCTTGAAAACTAAATTCATTGATATTTGATGTTCCTTCAATCATTTTTGCATTTATTTTTAATATAATAAATTTGTTATCACTTATCAGTGTTATCACTAAACCATGCGGCGATTTACCATGCCAGCATGCGAATTGTTTCAACTTTTGTCTTTCTGTTATTAGCTACATTGTTTTGTGTTAGAAGGTTGGTAGCAATGAGAAAGCAATATTCTGAAAAGGATTCAGCTAACAATAATAAAAATAATAAATAAGAATGAAAAAGTTCTAATTAAATTTTTTTAGGATGAAAAGATTCTAAATTGTAGAACCTTTTCATACTAAACAATTTATAATTTGTATTTTATTAATTTTAATACCAACCGATACAGCGAATTATTATTATAATGTTGTGAATTAAACTACTATACAAGTTGCTGCATGCCTCAGAACTTTAATTTAAACAAAATGTTGTTCAAGGAGTAAAATATTTGAACTCGAACGTTAAAATTGCTCTCCTGAACAATTTCATAAAAACGATTTAGAACCTTTTCATTCTAGACCTACGAAATATGAAATAAATAATAAACATAATTTAATTTAACGCAATTTTTTTTTCATAAAATATTAGGTGGGTGGGCAGGTGGTTAGAATAAAATCTTTGCTCCTTGTGCGAAAATAGCTCGCCTCGCCATTGCTTTACTGATTGCCAAATCTGTTACATCACATTCTGTTGGCGATGAACTTATTTTATCAGTTTCCTATAAACGAGGCAATAAACAGAATGCTACATAAACCTTTTGATATTATTTTAAAAAGTCCTCTGAACAGTAACACTGTGTAAAGAAGATTTGATGATATGTAGTATGAAACATAGGTATTAAAACTGAATCACTTACTTTTAACAACAAGAATAATAAAATACTTTTAGGCACATTTACCGTCCATTCTTATTTATATGAACAAAAAAACAAAAACATTATTTTATTATAAAAACAATTTATAACAAATAATCAATGACTTAAATTATTATAACTTACAATGCAAACATAAATTATTGATGTCTTCAATGTATAAGTTTTGTAAAATGAGACAATATTCTTTCTTTACGATGACTACTTGATTGGTTGAAATGATGTATTTTTATATTAAAATAAGTTTGAATATAATATCTTTGATGATTTGAATTAATAGATTATTTATCGGATCTTGACTATATATATAAATACTAGCTGATCCCGTGCACATCATTGCTCGTTAAATGTACCAAATCTATATGACTCAAACTTTGTTCAATTCGTTATTTAATATTATTTATATTATATTACGTCATTAATCAATGGTTTAATAAATATACATGCTAAAAAATGGGTCAAATTATTTGGAATAGTGTATAATAAATGTAGGTTTATCATATTTTGCCATTAGACATTTGTTTCTATATTTGAGTTTTTAAAACACTATAATTTTGCAAAGTAAAATATATAAGAACAACTTATGCAAACAAACCAGGGACTGGAACCGGAACCGGTTCTTAGAGAAAATCTAAGAACGAGAACCGGAACCGGAATCCATTTTTTACAATGCTTAGAGCCGGAATTAGAACTGGAACCCCATTTTAATGAATAATAAGTTTTCCTGTTCTTATCGGTTCTAAAAAAAAGTCCTGTATTTCAAATAATTGAACATTTTATTTAAATTGGATTTTGTTGTAATCAAATA
>NC_042494.1:61430998-61434048 GCF_005508785.2 Acyrthosiphon pisum
ATGTGTTTTTCTACGAATGTTTACAAAATACCTACATAATAATAATATTTATATAGTTATTTATAACTCTGTCTTACATTATCACACTCACACATTGACACATACGAGTAATTTATATTTTAATTTATATTTAAATTCATGCCAAGTGTTTGTATTTGTTCTTTTGTACAAATGTCAATGTATTTTAAATACTTTTTGAATGTATGTATTTGTGTTATATATCTTTATTAAAATACAATTTAAACGTATCTTTTACAAAACTGGCCCAAGTTATGACCATGAATAAAAAATCTACCTAAAAAGCAATAAGTAATATTTGAAAAAATGCATATATAAGAACCGGTAAGAACCGGAATTAACCGGAACCGGAACCAGAACCCTTATTTTGTAATTTTAAGAACCGGAATCGGAACCGGAACCAATCATTTATTTATTTTAAGAACCGAACCGGAACCAGAACCGAAAAAATCCTTAAGGTTCCAGTCCCTGAAACAAACATAACTAGTAGCTTATGTACGCTGTACATAGCAACTTACAACCTTTTAAATATTCATAATACAAATATCATTTGTATGCAGCTGAGATAACAATATTTATAATACCTTTTTTCATTATGTTTGTCTGTATTTTGTTTGTTACATTAAACTCTTTTTGTTAAACCTTTTGTTTTAGTAAAATGTAAATAATTTACTCAAATGTTCTTGCATGTATCTATATATACTATATATAGACTTGAAAAATAATTTAACGTAATAATCGTAACTGTATTATATAAAATATTTTTTTACTCAATCATTTGCTACCTAGTAACTTACAGTTGAAGACATAGATTTCTTTAACCAACAAAATGATTTTTATTTCATTAATTATTGTTTTAAATGTTTCTATCGTTTTAATGATGATAGTTGTATTTACTAATATTACATTTGTGTATCAAATACAATCTTTAAAAGTATACCGTAAGTATTTGAAGTTTGAACAAAATTTAGTTTTAGAAAAATATTAAACCTACCTATGTTACATATTATTAATATTACACAATTTAATGGTCATTACATCTGTTTGTATTACTTTGTATACTTAACCTACCTAGTTATTTAAGTTACTTTATAATTATATTAAACTAGCTGAACCCGTGCACTTCGTTGCCCATTAAGTGTACCAACTATAATAATTATGTGACTCTCAAACTTTGTTCAATTCGTTATTTAATATTCGGTGTATGGAACTAAAAGCTTTAAAACACCGGTTAAAAAACCGTAACCAAAACCTAAGACTTTAAAAAAAACAGTTTCAAAACCCAAGCCGAAACCATAGAATTGAAAAACCGTTCTTGAAAAACCGATTAAAATTTGAAACTAATGTCAGTTTCTTTGAATTTCATAAAGTTAATTATACTATTTTGTAATTCAAGTATTTTTAAACGAAGAAATTATTATGTTCGGATTTATTGATAAAAATCCCACGATGCAATTACTGAGTATTACGAAATATTAATATATATATTATTATTTATTACTAAACTTATGATTCAAAATTGCAAATACAAATAATATAGTGTGATGTTATTGTAATATACAATTAAATATTAATGTAATCGAATAATGATCTCAAACATAATATGACAACATAATATTATGTCGAATGCATGAGGCACCAAAACTAGGTACGAAATATTCAAGTTAATAACATGAAATTAGTTCTGCAGAACGTAAATTTGTTATATCGTATATTGTACACTAATTATACAAAATAGCCATATTTCAGAGCTTTAGACTCGGCCCTTATAATAGTTAATAGATAATAAAAATCGAGTCTACAGTAATTAGATAGGAAAATAAAATGGGAATTTTTAAAAACCGTTTCAAAACCCAAAACCGAAAATTTTCTAAAACCGTTCTTAAGATATAGTTTAGAGGCCATAAAAAGGAAGATTTGATGCATAGTTTTAATCCATATAGCCTATTAAGGGGATTCGATACCGTGACTTTCTGTTTTCGTCTAACACACGCGTGACATAGTATTTTGGACGTGTTTTTTGTCAAACATACCAATTGATCTAATGAAGCGATAAGAATTCTGAAATCAGATTTGAATTCATCATCAAAGTCTACTTGAAATCGACTTTCCCACATTTTTGATATTATCTCCCAAATTCCAGAAAAAGTCATATAAAAAAAGGTGGGTAAGTGGATGTCACTCTGCTGTACAGTAGATTACAAGTGGGTCACTGTATAATGGATGGTATTAAATTTGAATTCAATGATATAATATCATTGTATAAGGATTCTGAGCGGAGACGGTATGTCAGTCTAGGTATAAGACATAATATTATATATGGTATTAAAAAAAAATTGACCTTTAATAGGTACTTATAACAAATTCCAAATTAATCATATCACAATATCCATTAGGTACTTATAACGCGTTATACAATATGTAATTTCGTCCAAATTTGAACTTAAAATGACTATAAAAGTAAACTGTGTAAATGTATTTTTTAGATATTTTTGTAACAGAATTAATTACTTACGTGGAATCTTCTTCTAAATTTTCAATTCTTATATACAAAAGTTGAACATTTTATACATTTTTAACTACAAAATAATTATTCAAATTAAAATTTGATACATTTTGTCAAAATTCGATCTTTAAATGCTTATAAAAAAAAATTGTGCCAATGTATTTTTAATATTTTTCAACTGATATTGTAACAATATATCAGGAGCTTTGTATTAAATTTTTACACTTTTTGGCCCAACAGATAAAACTTTATTGACATTTATAGAAAAAAAACTAATAAAATTGAAAACCGAAAATGTCCTTAAACAGCTCAAAAAGAGTCAAAATATTTTCAAAATTGTATGGTGTATAGGAAATGCTAATATAAACATTCAGTGAAATTTTCATGTATCTACAGTTATTCGTTTTTGAATTACAACAAAATAAAAAAATCGCTACATGAGAAATCGAGTGAATATCCAATGTTGTAAAAATCTGAATTTCAAACGATCATAAAAATTAATTTGACTTTTCTTATAGATATTTTT
>NC_042494.1:61434098-61434570 GCF_005508785.2 Acyrthosiphon pisum
TATTCACTTTCAATCGAACAAGATACTGAAGTTGAAAATCGAAGCATTATTTCGACTACTTATTGTGTACACAGACACAAAAATTAAAAATTTTAAAATTTAAAAATTAAAAATTAAAAAAAATGAAAAAAAAAAACACATCATTGTAAAATCAATACATTCAAAGTTCCACTCAGAATCTAAAAGAATATTTGAACATTTTTGTATTTCAATTTTTGGAGAAGCTAAAATCAAAAAATCAAAAATGTGGAAAAGTCGATTTCAAGTAGACTCGATGACGAATTCAAATCTGTTTTCAGAATTCTTATCGCTTCATTAGATCAATTGGTATCTTTGACAAAAAAAAACACGTCTAAAATACTATGTCATGCGTGTGTTAGACGAAAACAGAAAATCACGGTATCGAATCCTCTTAACCAATTTTTAACCATTTATAAACAAAACAAAATAATTGTATGATTTTTATCGTGAA
>NC_042494.1:61434670-61439919 GCF_005508785.2 Acyrthosiphon pisum
TCTCAAAATACTTCAATCAGTCAGTCAGGACACGTTTAATTATACGTTTGTATGTTTGTAACTTACAATATACTCAAAATGTCACGATTAATTTTGATGAAAATCTAAGAGATTTTTTTTAGCAATATCATAAAAGTTTAGAGACTAGTTGAAAGTTTGAACCCTGTTAAAAAATATAGGTACCAAGTGACATATTCGATCCATGACTTGTGGTTTCTCGTCTTGAATGAATTATTTTAAAAAGCTAGGTACACCTACGATTTGGAACTGAATTGAGGTAGGTATACTAAAACCAAGATACCTATATAGTGCCTTATTTTACGTTGTTTCATTTTTTCCCGGACGAAGTCTGGTTATATAATTAGTTTATATTATACATTTTATGTAAATTGATTTATTAATTCTATTCATTCTACAATTATATTAAATGTCAAATATTATCTTATTAAATAGGTGACAATTAGTGATGCTATGTAAATATTAATATGTATAGTGTATTAATGTATATCAGTATATGTATTATAGAATAAAACTTACCTTTAAAATAATCAATTATTTCTTGCGGCAAATTTATTGATTTTAAAATATCAACCACAAATTCGTCGGCCATAATATTATTTGATTTATGTATATAACAATTTGAAAAAAAACATAAGGTATAACGTGCAAAAATAAGGCAACAACAACAATTAACAATTTATAACAGACAATTCGTATTTCGTAATCGTAACGTGACTTTTTTATAAGAAGTAAGAGAACCGAGTGCATGCGATATATTATATAGATGAGTATTGACTATTGAGTAGGTAGGTATACGCCATACGGTTAAACTAGTCTGCAGTCTGCACTCTGCAGCGCCGCGACATCAAATAATTATAAAAATAAAATTAAAATGATTATGAGTTATCGCAGCCCGCAGGAGACCGCGTAAACAATAAATAATATTGGGTTTTTGGATATCAGCTATATTAATTTATAAATAGAATATTTCAACAATAATGCCTGTTTCTATTTTCTATTTCAATTACAGTTATTAGTTTATTATTATCATTGATTATAGTTGCATAATTTTTAACCACTGAAATAGTTACTATAACAACATAAAATGGTGTTATAATTAAAATACAGAGACCGCATAAATGTAACTAAATGATATTGTCAACGCCATCATATAAAATGTTGTATTACACAATTAAAAGATTGTAATATTTCCACGCAGCAACTAAATTTATACAATACGTGTAACTAAATGATGTTGTTAAGACAATAAAATAAAATATTATATCAATAGAAATGTTGTTCTCTCAACTAAAATTTATCCAACTATTAACTATAATATAATTATTTTTTTCCGTGTACAGCTAGTTAGCTTAGATAAATTGTAATTCGACTGTTTTATTAATTTTCCAGAACTTGTAGATGACCTAATACCAGATTATGATAAGTATATGGAAAGAAAAATGAAATCATGTAAGACGCATTTATAGATATAATGATCTATTATAATATTAAATAATCTTACTAGACGTATTCGTGGACAAAAGTGAAGCAATGGACAATCGTTGGAATTTGATTGAAATTTTGAACAAATTTAATAGTCAGATATTCAACCTAAAAGTTTATAATACTTACTTAACAGTCAGCACTGCATAGGCGCAATTTCAACTTTTGACTTGTTGGGGCTGAATATATTAAAGGCAAGCAGACCATTGCAATATATCATTTCAAAATTATATGTCCTATGGTTTTTTTTTTGGTGGGGGGGGAGGGGCTTCGGCTAAGTTTGGGGGGCTTATCCCTCCCAAGCCCCCCTCAATTTGCGCCTATGCAGCACTGCATAATAAAGTAAATCATGATGTGCACTCAAGACTCTATCAATGTTAATTGTTATGTAATTGTTATATACATATTATAGCATTGCAATTTATCAAGAATTCGATGGACAAGGATTAAAGACAATTTCCTAGTCTAATGCTTAAAGTTCAAAAGTGCATTAAGCATATTATGTGTGTTTAAAATAACCATTCGAAAACGTTTGATATACTTGCATTTGAACTACTGACAAACTTGTATAAGTACATCCTATCATAGAAGAACAAAATATCTTAAGTATATAGTTTTTTTAAATTATTAAATCACCTATTAACACGACGTGGTCACATGGTTTTTCATTAATTCATTAAATTATTTAATCTACATTAATGCGCTAACTTTATAATGCTAGCTACACGCCACTCAGTCTTAGCTAAACAAGTACAAAATATAAAATATTCAAAGAATAAAAACGCTTCCATTAAACGTAACTATTTGTTACTATAGATTATAGTCCATTTATAAACATAAATCATAAAAATAGAATCGTGCCTATCAATTGGTATTTATCAAAATGATTTATACCTACCTAGTAATTGGTTAATATTTTTCATCATGCTATGATTTCTAATGAATTTGTACTTATTAAATATTATGATACCTTTTTTTTTTTTCGAGTTTGAGCCGACGGCGCCGCGGGGACTGCTTTCGCAATGCTTCCGCGACGCCGCCATCGTTTATTTGACAAATCGACAAAGGTGGGCATTAACTAGTTAAAAAGTTAATTTTATTTTAACTTTTTAACTTAACTAGTTAGTTTATTTTCTAATCAATTTATGAACTTAACTAGTTTAATTTACAGTTGAGATAACTTAGCTTTTCTCAGTTGATTTAAAAAAAAATCCATCAAGCTAAAAACATTTTTAAATTTTTCGTTTATACGGAAATATTACTATATCAGTATAAAATAAAAATAATGTAATACAAAAACACAAACATTTCTGTTATTTTTCTTGATAACATAATTTTGTGTATATTAATATATTTTATTAAGTTGTAAATTATATATTATGTGAGTTGCAATTATAAATGATTTTAATAAAATTAATAATTTTAAATTACAAATAATTGACAGTTGTTATGTTTTAATGTTATGTAACTTATAATATATATGAAGTTCATGTACTCACCTTCACTTATTATGACATTCAATTGCTATACGATATAAAAATATATATTTGTTAAATTAATAATTATTAATTTGAGATAAGTATAGTTTAAATTAGTAATTTTATTAATAGTAAAGTAAAAGTAAAAGGGTATACAGTGTACATTATGATAAAAGTTCAATAAAATTGTTTTTTTAAATTTATAAATTAGAAACTAGAAAGACACATTCACTCTTTATGTGATTAACATACTAATAAAAAAAATAGATTATCTTTTTTTAAACTGAGTTAAGTTAATATTTTTTCTTTATTAACTTTTAACTTAACAAGTTAAATTTATAATTTGTTAACTGTTAACTTTTAACTTATCGATCTTGTGTTTTCTTAACTTAACTAAACTTGAGTTAATTATTTTCAATAACTTGCCCACCTTTGCAAATCGATGCATCAAATAATTATACATACGTGAGGGGGATAGACAGGACAATACCCCGACTTACCCCCCTCTTTAAACATAACATTAACAATTTATACAATTAACAATTACTATAACAATTTTTACAAATAATGGACAGTGGTTCGATGTTGTTTTCCGGGGCCGACCGGAGTCCGCCGCCCTTGAAGTCTCATTCTCCTTTTGGGTGCCGCGATGCCGTGATCGCCGTCCCGCCCGTAGTGTCACAGGTGGGGGATGAAGAACGGTGGTCGGTGACACCTCCGACGTATCGCTGTTGCGAAATCGAGTTGTGTCTGCCAGCCGTTCTTCATCGTGCGCTGACGTCAGTCGTGGAACTGCTCCTCCCGTTCGTCAGCTTCTTTCGTGCTCATTATTGTTTACACCATCAACATGAGCTCCCTTCTGTTGGTGTTGGCCTGTTCTAAGATCCTACACCGGGCTGTCGGTTCGTCGGGTAGGTCGTCGGGCCGAGGGCCACACAGGATTTCCTGCACGTCCCGGGCTCTGGTGGGCGTGAGAGAATCCTGGATAGGACAGCCCGTTCGTCCTCCCACCTGGGGCACGCGAAGAGCGTGTGCTCCGCCGTGTCGTCAGGGTTCATGCAGTACGTGCAGTAGCTGTCATCGGCCCGGTTGAACCTCAGCAGGTAGCTCCGGAAACAGCCGTGCGCCGACAGAGCCTGGGTCAGCCGGTATGTGAGGCTCATCGTGGGCTTCGCTAACCACCGTGCGATGTCGGGCAGCAGCCGGTGAGTCCATCTCCGTCCGATGGCGTCCGGACAGACTACTGACCGGTCCCATCTGGACTGCCAGGCCGTTACGGATATGGTCCTCTCCTGTCCTCGGATAGTTACTGTTGAGCACATTTCGTCTGGATCGTCGAGTCGACGGCGAATCCTCGCCCTCTCGTTGGCCAGCAGGTAGGCCGGGACTATTGAGGCGAGAACGGAGGACGCTTCGTTGGAGATGGTGCGGTACGCTCTGACGGTTCGGATAGCACCCTTTCGCTGAGCCTTAGCCATTTCGGCCCGGTTCTTAGCCGTCTTGGTGCCCTTAGCGGCCCACGTCGGGGACGCATAGAGCAATTTGCTGATGGCCACCGTGCCTAGGAGCGCTCCTTTGCTCTGCGACGGTTCCCCAAGGTTGGGCATCAGCCTGCCGATGGCTAATGCGGACTCCGTCGCTTTGCGTGACGCCTGCTCTATGTGTTTGGTGAACGTCAGCCGCGAATCTAGCTCGATGCCGAGGTAACGCATGTTCCGGCTGACCGGTACGGCGTGTCCATCGACGAGCAGCTCGGGGTCGTCGTATTTGTTTTTGTTTGTGAGGACTATTGCTTCGGATTTGTGCGTAGCAAGTTGGAGGCCGTTGCGCCGCATCCACGTCGACACCGTGTCGAGGGCAGGGTTCAGTAGAACGGTGGCTGTCTGGCCGGTCCTCGCGATTCCCAGTACGCAGACGTCGTCGGCGAAGGCGACGAGTTGGACGCCTTGTGGCATTTCCAGCTCTAGGAGGGTGTCGTAGAACGCGTTCCAGAGAGCTGGCCCGAGTACTGAACCCCGGGGAACGCCGCAAGTCATATCGCGCTGGAGCAGAAGATCGCCAACCAGGATTGAGCGGTCCTGGAGGTAGGATCTGATCATCGAGATTAGTCGGGGGGGAACCAGTTTGCCCCGGAGCGCGGCGTCTATCAGCGGCCAAGGTGCGGTGTTGAAGGCATTCCTTACGTCGAGTGAGACCGCGACGCACAGATCCCGCTTGTAGGCAGCGCCCAGTGCCGCGCCGTGGGCAGTCTCGATGAGCCGCTCGATC
>NC_042494.1:61440019-61440814 GCF_005508785.2 Acyrthosiphon pisum
ATAGTTATTTTTTTATAAACAGACTCAAATGGTACACATCTAATAACTTAAAGTTTTTTTCAGTTGAACTAATTAAAGTGGTTTTACTTAATCATATCCTAAACATTTTTCTTTGTAAAAGTTGTAGTGGTCTACCGCATTTTAATTCAGTCTAAATTATTGTTTTGACTTTTATTTGATGTAAAAGTATTTTTCAAAAATTATAAAGAAATTAGGAACCTACCAAGCCAATTGATTGTTTTCATTTTTATAAACAAATTATTATTACAAATTACCTATTTCAAGTAAATATTACTTAGTAAGTATTATTCCTTATATTTACAAACAAAATTTTAAAATTATTATTTACAAATGTAAAATAAAAATAATGCATTAATATAAAAGTATTTATTTGTGTATCGAGTGTATAGTCAGGATTATATATGTTTTTACATATCGTTTTTGACTTTCTGAGTACCCATATTATGCAGTCTTATGAAAGAGACAGTAGGTTAGGAGCATAGATAATACATAATGGATAGGCCATATTGGTTATTAGACGTTCTTCGATCTTCTGTCTCACTCAGCAAAAGAGTTTACATTCCATGATATTTCAAAAATATCCTTCCATGAAAATAACGATTCAAATCGCAAAATGCAACTGATATATAATATCGGTTATCACTTATCAGTGTTCTGTGCTATAACACGCATGGCAAAACACACAAACCATGGAAGAAAAGATAATTTTTTTGCTGAGTAGGATAGAAGATACGATTTTTATATTTCTGTCTCTCTTCTTTATTCGGGAACGCT
>NC_042494.1:61440914-61464639 GCF_005508785.2 Acyrthosiphon pisum
ACCATGATATTTTTACTTTATATTTTATAATAATATTGTAAGTTACAACTTACAACTATAAAAACGAATCATTTTCGTTAACACTTGAATAATAAATATAAAATATAATTTGTTGGTAGCAAAACCATATCTTTGCTAACCCCGAGAAATCTATAGGGTATCAAAAGTCAGTGGTCGGGAGTAGCGGGCTAATTGTAGCGACGCTACAGTAGCACGCCACTTTAAATGTAGCGATTAACATAGCGTTGCTACAATATATACAATGTAGCAAAATACTATATCGCGCTAGAAATTTACGTTTAGCGAGCGAAAATTTTCATTATTTTATCGCTACTTCTAACCAATTTCATGATAATTAAAATATTATGATGTATGTTTATTTATTTAATTAAGATGACTAGATGAGTGTATTTTTGAATTTTTCGGGTTTAATCAGTAATCATAGAGTATAGATAAGACTATAATCATAAGAGCATTATTACAATGTTATATTTTATATTATTGAATACAGAACCATAAATAATAATTAATATATTAGTATTTTATTATCATTATTTTTATTTTCGGCATTCGGCATTTTCTGTTTCTTTTAAGTATTAAATTTGATGTGTAAAAAAACAGTATTTTAGATTCTATGTATCATTAAATTCAGATTTAAAACTTCCATCACAATGACCTACACGACAAGGTCCACTTGACACTTATGCTATACAGCTGAGTATAAGATGTTCTAGATCCATGCTTGCCATCAACTTTTTTAAAAAATGTTTAGCAATTGAAAATTCTTTGTAATCACTAATCCCCTTGCTGTATGAAATCCTTTCTCCCAGTGACCGAATGTCTAATCAGTACAAACTACTAATTGGCAATTTTCAATAAAATGTTTATCTATTTTGAGTTTTGTTACAAAAATACATGAGATACATTGAATAAACTTGCCTTCTGAAATTACAAGAAAATAGGGTTAGGTTTAATAAATAATGACCTTCAAGTACTCAAGTGAATATCTAAATAAATAAAAAAATTTTGAAAAAAATGTAGCGAAAAAGTAGCGCGCTACATTTAAACAATAGCGTTAGAAATAGCGCACTACATTTAAAAAAAAGTAGCTTTAGCGATAGCAAGCTACTTTTTGGGGGGAGTAGCAGTAGCGTTAGCGTGCTACAAAAAAACAGTAGCGTCCCGATCACTGTCAAAAGTACTCCTCGGTCGACCATATAGTGAAGCTTACATAGGCGCAAATAGGATGGGGCTTTAGGGGCTAAGCCCCCCCAAAAATGTCCATAGCCCTCCCAAACATTTCCTACATTTTCTTTTAAGCTTATTCAATATTATCAAAGTAAGGCCCTATTAACCCTATTAGCCCCCCCCCCCAAATTTCAAACGCTATTTGCGCCTATGGAAGCTTATGATAACAATAAACATTAAACATGTTATATGTTATTTTAACAGATGAAGAATTACAATCAAACAAAATTAATTTATATGATTGTTTTCGTAAGTTATCAAAAAAATAAATACATAAATTATAAATGTTTTAATAAATATAATAATTGTATTGTTCTACTACTGCGGATACAAGGGGGTGCGATCACCCTTGGAATATATTTTACGTTATTCTTTAATCTTTATTATAATATTGGGCTAAAAAGGGGGTAACACCCGTCAATTTGGTCACAGTTTGGCAACTTATATCCGCTACTGAAGGTTAACATAATGGTTATTCAAATATAAGTTGTAAAATATTAAAATATAAAAATATCGTTAGTTCTTTGATTATAACCATTTTATGAATTATAAATTATACAATATATTATATACATAATCTAATACAACATTTAATGTTTTATTATTTCCAGAAAAGTTTAAAAACGATGTTTTTAAATTAAATATAAAATTTGGTAACCTTAAAAATAAATCTATGTTTTGTAATAATACGAAAGTGGCTTGGCGTGGCGTGCGTTGGCTGCTACCAGTCGCGAAATGCGACTGAGTGTTAGAAACGCCCGCTGCTACTAGTCTGTTCCCGGATGGGTGACCACCCGGTTTCGCAATAGTAAAAACCTTGTCACACATACACGTATTTGCTTACCTACCGTAACAACCGTGCCACCGCGGTAACAACACTTTACATTACCAACCACAGTCCATAACCCATATAACAGCTAACGGCCATAGTCACCGGGATTAAGTTCAAAAAAAAAATAATAATAATAATAATAATACGATAGACTTTTTGTTTATCTAAAACAAAAAATATTGAAAAAACCATGTATTATTTATTTTAGAAATATATGTTTTTAATGCAATTTTTAAACACGGAATATGATATAATAGATTGACATCAATCTGATTGTGGGTGAAGGAGGGACGGTTGTAAATTGTATACTGTGAAATTTATCATATGCATTACTGTCTAGTGACATAGTTTTATAATTATATCTATATCTGGTTCAAAACATAAGAATTATAAAAAAGTTTCAATATATTCTGGATTCATGCTAAAAGTATATTCAAATAAATTGATAAGATTTTAATTTCCTCGAATGTCTTTAAATGTGTGTTTAATTATTATAACTATTGATTAAAGCATAATATTATATATTTTTTTCAGGAGAGTACCCAAAAAAAAAAATTAACGTTAAGATAGGTAAGTTAGTATTAAGTTAATTAGAATTATTCTATATAGTTGCTCATATAATAAATTGTACAAATGTGCAGTAATGTCTCCTCTTCATCTATCGCTTCTATCACTCTTTAAGTGTCGTTCTGTTTATATTAACGAGGTCTCGGAGACTCGACTTCGGTGTGTGATATTATTACTAGGGATCAGGGTTACCTTATGTGAAGCAAAGTACTCAACGTATATATATATATAGGTATCTGTTATTAAATATTAATGTATTATTACTACAACATCGAATCTTATAATACATCGAACATCAAATAATATGCATAAGATATATTTATAAATTATAATTGAGGGTTACCGATCGGGCCATGGTGTGTCGTGGGTGCCGATATCCAATGTGGGTTAAGCTGGTCGTCCGCGGGTCATCTTCAGGTTGTTGTCACCCATCGACTTCCGACTATAGACTGCCTCAATCGACTGCTCAGAGTCCCGGTCGGTTATTAACATGGCGCGTGCCAAACATCGCGTCTGCATAATATATATTGCATACATATATACAAATTTGCCATTACTAATACTCAGCATATTAGCTGTGCTTTACTGTACATATTATGTACATATTGGCAAAACAAAATTACGGATCATCCAATGTTGGAATTTTAAGTTAAAGTTTTTATGCATTCAAATTTCAAACCAAAGTTTTCGATCATGACTTTTGTTGTAAAGTAGCACATCTCACAATTAAGTAATTCTAACATTTACAACTCATCTAAAACGCTTGGTTTTTTTATTTATATATTTTTTAGAGTCAACAACTTGTTTATTGGCTGACTAAATTATATTATTTATTTAATTTAAGATTATATACCTATTTATATTAAATTAATTTTCGGTGAGAGGGTTCTTTTATAAATTTGATAAAGTGTATTGACTGCAATGATTACTATATATATTTCATACATTTTACTAATAAATAAGGTTCGGATTTAAAAGCAATAAAATCAGTAAAAAAAAGCATTCAAAATGTCAAAAAAGCCCAAAAAAGCATTTAGTTTATAACAAAAATTAATTATAAAAAAAATTTACTAAAAAATTTAATATTTTGTGTATTGTGTATTTAATTAGTAGTGTGTAGGTATTAAAAAAAATCACTGTTATGTACCTAGATAAACTGTCTTCAGTAAAACGTTGACGTATTAAGCACTGCCTATTAAGCGGAAACGGTTTTTTAATACGGGTATAACATCATGTCGTTGTTCGGAATCAGTTTCATTGTTCGGACTTCAGATCATAGGTTAACACTTCACCCATAGAGTAATATAGAGAGGGTCTAGTCTATACCGTACGTGTTCAGAAAGTGAAGCAGGCCAGCTATCACAAGTACTCACTTGCCGACATCGAGGTATATAAACTATATAGTTTATATACCTCGATGCTTGCCGATACTATTGGCCGCGAGGTAGCGCCCAAATTCTAACCTCAGATTTATATTTTGTACGTTTTTTGTTTTTTGTTTTATACATTATATATTATCTTATATTCATAATATATTTTATCAATGATCAAAGTAATTATTATTAATAATTAATAATTATATTATAATAATATAATAATATAATAATATTTTGGTACAATATTCCCATTGTACAATAATATGTTGAAAACGCATTCAATATACCTACTTATGAATAAGATGATACAATAGTACTTATTGTATGTTGTGGTGACACTGAAAGTACACCTACTCCGCTTCAATTCGCGTTCGTAAGGCCCTCTCTATATTACTCTATGACTTCACCCATTAGCTGATCGAACTTTGCTTCTATATTGTTCTATGATATAATGGACTTGAAACGACAAGGTCGCCGGGGTTGGGGGACGGCCATCAAAATATTTCACCATAGATAAGAATACTGGTTTCCCAATTTTTCAGCGCTACCGGTGGTTTTATTTGGCTTCACATTTTGTATCTTAGTCCGTGTTTTATACAAATAGCGCTGTAAACTCTAGGTGCCCATTACGACCGCCCGCACTTTACCTCTTGTACATCCATTCGTGGCCACACGAAACATCCATTATATCTTATTCCGTGGATAAGACATAACGTTATGGGTTAGTTTTGCGGTCCAACCACGGTTTAGGATCTATCTTAAACCGTGGGTCCAACATAAATAAGAAATTGAGGCCATTTATTAACAATGTTATACGTATGATTATATCTATTGATTCTTGTTAATCAAAAAATAATATAAAATAAGCACAGGGTAATTGTTTAAAATTATAATAAACACAAATAAATTAAAAATACATTAATACAAATAGGTATACAGCGTTAATACTTGTATTATATTGGTACAATACCGCATGTGAATAAATATCTTAAAAATAAGAAATCACATAAGGCAAAAGTATTATATCATATACTTATATATAACATATATAATTTATATGTTAAATAAAAAAAAAATTCTAGCTTAGGTAGGCCATTTTCTGGTTATATTCAAATAATTATAAAATAATCATATAATAAACAATAATAAATAAATAGAGACTAAAAAATATTAATTATTTTCCTAAAAAACAGAAATTAATAGAATTAACATGTATTTTTAGACGAACATTTAAGTTTATATGACAAAAGTAAGTTCATAACTCTAATTTTTAAATTAATTTTTCAAACATTTTTATAAAAAACATAATATTATTATGATCTAAACTTTTTGAACCATATTATAATGATAATTCTGGGATTGATTAAGTAGGGTTGGATTTCATATTTTTCATGGAAAGTCTAATTTTGAATAATATATATTATGTACCTATACCTAATATCAGTGTTTGGAAAAAACGTTGTTCATATTTAGTAAACGATACGCGAACATCACTCATTTTTGAAATAAAACTATGTTCCAATTAATTCAAAATAAGTTCCAAAATATTGATAAAAGTTTGATATCAAAATTAAAATGTGGGGGGAATCAACTTCACGCAACTTAAATTATCGCCATCCCGGGAAGCACTTGAAATTTCAAACAGATAATCGAGTGAACTTTTATATTTGATATATTTATATATATTTTTATTCAGGTCTATGGATTTTCTCAATGATTGTGGAATTTGATAGAATTTCTGAATTTAGAACATGCGTTACAAGGGAGGAACAATTTACTTTTCCAATAATTAAAATCTCCGCTCCCCATTTATTATTGGTACAAATAAACAAAACAAATAAATACCATGAGGAATTTACCATATTTTTATAGTCAATAGATGTTATATACCTAATCAAATGGATTAGGTATACATATATGACCATAATACACATCTTTTTCAGAAAAAATACTAACAGATCATGATATAAAATTTTTAAGAAGCATTAAAAGTGAGTAATTTAGTGTGATTATTAAGTAGGTAACTGGTAGATATATAAATTTCATGAATGATAATTCCAATAAATATCAAATAATAAAAATCAAAGTTTCGGTAAGGTATATCAAATTTTTATTCTCGTGTAAGTTTTATCGAACATAAATAATTCACTGGTATTTTTCACATCAGTACTTGGATAATTAGATATTATTCGATTTCTTTTTTTACAAACACCTTGCTAATATCAATTTGATATTTAAATACCCAATACTAAAAATATAACTAAAAGTAAAAAAAATATTGATTAACCTAGCTTTTTATTATCTACTACGGTTATCTACACAGGTTGGAGCTGCCGTCTCGTAGTGGTGACTACGGGTACTAACAGCGCTAGGTGTACTAGGCCCGACATTAACATGCCTTATATATAGGATATTAGATGACTTTTTGTTTCTATCTTTTAATAATATAATTTAGCAATAATTTGTATACAACTTAAATTGTTGGCCACTTTGTTTTCGTGTGATTAAGACCACAGATATATACCAACTTTTATATATTTTATATTATGAACCTTGTATTATATTTTCAAGCTTTTTAACCCAGCGAATAAAATTGTATTGACATTAATTATAGAAAAAAAACTAAAATAATTGAAAATTAAAAATGTTCCTAAACAGCCCAAAACGAATCAAAATACTTTAAAATTTTTATCAAGTATATTAATTGATAAAATAAACAAATTATGTAAATTTCATGTATATCTACGGTCATTTGTTTTAGAGTTACACCAAAAACCAAAATCAATTTTGTCAAAATCGGAAAATTTCGTTTTTCTTTAATTTTTTTTTTTGTTATTCCATGTGCTTTTGGAAACTACTGGGTATTTTTACTTCACCCCCCCCCCCCCCCACCAAAAAAAAAAAAAGTACTAACTAGATTCACATTCTTATCAGAAAAGATACTGTTGTAAAAATCTAAGTATTTTTACTGTCCTAAAAAGTCATGACATACACAAATACAAATTTTAAAAAACCCATTGCAAAATCAATACATTCATTGCTCCGCCCAGAATCTAAAAGAAGGATTTAGCATATTTTTAAACTTAAGCTTTTTAGCATATTTCTAGTAAAAATTACTTAACTTAGTACAATATATTTTTTTCATGTTCATTTTACACAGTTAATGACGGTAAGATTGGATTCATTTATGTCTAACTAATATAAATTCGAGCAGCTCGAATTATGAGTATTGTTGACCACGTCGCTTATAATATGTCCTTGCTTTAAAATTACTTATACGTACACTGATTGAGGCCCTCGGCCAATATTTACTGCATAATACTTGAGATCCAGGAACACAGTCAGTCGATCCCCTGACTGACTGATCGTACTGATCATACTGGCATACAGGAGGCGTACGAAAGACTTCCTAATCTCCCGCCGACTGCACCGGCTAGTTCTGTGTGTTCTACCCGTTATATGTAGAATGTGGGTCTAAGACGTGTCTGACTGTATGTGACAATAAGTTACGTAGCATTACAAACTTGCTCAATCGAATCTATTGTTGATGAATGATGACCCTATCATGCGCTTTCGGTGATAATAATACAATTATTATGTAAATTATGCTTATTACGCTCATAACCATCTCGAAGCCTTTTATGGGCAACAACAATACGAAGGTACATTAGATTATTGACACAAGGTATGCAGTATAACCAATCACGGAAGAACTATGCAACAACGGAATCGAGAGACGAGTCGATAGGCATGAAAATGAAGTATTGGATGACACGAAACAGAGCCAAACACGAATTCCAATAGCGGATGACATCAGGTGGAGCCACGCACGATTACCTATACCGATAATAGACTCCGTGGGTATGGCTTTACAAGCAACAACGACCTCCGCTGACCACGCAATAACCAATCACAGACGACCACGGACGGCAACTACGTTACATAATTATCGACGCTATGGGAGACAATACGCCCTTAAATATGAGTGTGGATCAAAAAATCAATCAGTATACTTACAAACTGCAGTTCACAAAGACCAGCACCTACTACGAATGGGGGTAGTGCAAACACATCTAAATAGTTAGTTCCTTCAAAGTTCGAAGGCTCGCTGGAACAACACTTGTACATGAAATATTGAAATACACCTCACCAATGACGGGGTGTAAACTATAATCCTACACTCCAGAACAAAAAGTCAAAACTGTCTGTGAATTGAGGTATTTCTAGAAAAAAATGTGAATGCAATCTAAATTAGAAATCTGAAACGTAAAGATATAGCAGGTGTAACAACTCTGTGATATCACAACTAGATAAGGACAGTGAGCAACCTAGTATACTGAGACCACATTTAAAAACTGACCACATGGAATTTATCCAACCAGAATGATAATTTTGTTTGCTTTTGGCTTACATAGAAGTAACAAAATCTTGAACAATAAACTTAAATTGACGTACACACATCCATTTATAGTTGAAAACGAGCTATGGCAGCATACACAGAGAATCTCTAACATTGGATAATCACGAACAACAATTCAAGTTATAGGTTAAACAAATATACACTGAAATATACAGTGTTATCACAATACCAATGTTGTATGATTTATCAGATTACCAGAATTTAAGGTTGAAATTTACCGCTACTTACAAAAATACAGCATACTCCATGATTAAACCATAAATTGTATTTTAATTTTAAAATATTTGCTACAGGTAACTATAATTTATGACACATTTTAGTTGCTAAGATATGGACAGTTCTTAGGAATTGTCAATTTAATCATGGGTCCCTAGACAGAATGTACCTACAATAAATGTTTCTTTTTTCTGTTAACAATCCCGTTGGAACAGCGAATTATCTACTTAAAAATATGTGTATAGGGGCTGTCACTATTCAGGAAACTAAACTAGTTAATTTTAAAGGTTTATTAACATGTTTCATTTAACAAAAAGTTAACTAATATTCAGTACATAGGCGTAAATTGGGGGGAGGGGCTAAAAAACCTAGGACATAAAATTTTAATATCCTATATTGCAATGGTCTGCTTGCCTTTAATATATTTAGCCCCCCCCCCCCCAAGTCAAAAGTTGAAATTGCGCCTATGATTCAGTATCTTATAGATTCAATATAATTGATCATATTTATTTTACTTGTTCTAAACCTAAAATATATTATACTCAGTTCAGGTTAAGATTGAATCGACTTCGCGCATGCAGACTGAGCCGCCGAACAGTGCCTGACCCCCTATGCGATGGCTATGCGTTCTGTGATTGGCCAACAGTCATCGCCGGCCGTCGTCGATCGTCAGCGCCGGTACTGGCCGCCATACATACACTCCCACCGGTGTCCGGAATGCTCGAAAAAAACGTGTTGTGGTCGAGCGAGCGGTTCAATCTTAAACTGAACAGAGTATATAATATACCCATAATATAATGTACAAACAAATATGTTATATCTTATGTCTATGAAATAAAAAATGGCGTTAACGTTATAAAAAATTATTATTTTCATTAAAAAGTGTTTAACTTTCTGTTCCATACCATAAAACGTTATAATTGGCAAATCAAAAGTAAATAAATGGATAAACAGTGTTAATATTGTTTTCAGATGGTAAATTATCAGAGGGTCATAGGGAATTGTTCAAAAGTAACTATATCAACTATACATATAAATATATTATATTATGTAGCATGATATTTTGAACTTAAATCACTTATTGTCTAGAAAAGTTTTAATTTTTTTTACTCTGTATTTCCTACGTTATTTAAATGTATTGCACAACAACAAATTTGAAGAAAAAAAAATTTTAACTTTTTTCAAAGCTTGGCAAGTTAATGATATTTTTTAACTTAGTTAAGTTAATATGGGTTTAGGAGAAAATGCTTAAAGTTAATATAATTTTTGGTTAACGTACTTAAGTTAAAAGTTAATACACAAGTATATGTGAGCGAAATAGGAGGGAATACTCGAAAGACCACTCGGTTATGTCCGAAAACAATTTGAACTTGGTGACTTGGTTGTGCTATGATCGTCTCAGACTAATTGTTAGGTAGACAACTATATACGAGCAACTAACTTTGAGTCGATAGGCTATCTTACGTCCTTACATGCGCAATTACGACGCAGAACACGGGAAACGAAACGACGTGGTTCGAAAGAAAAGTAGGACAGAAAATAGTTACGGAGATGGAGGCCCCGAGGTCGATTCGGTCAGGTTTAACCCCTTGACTCGAAGCTTTTTTGAAGTCGTTAATACCATGTGAACACTTCTATCGTACTCCTAAATTTTTATAGTAGTTGTCGAATGATGAATATTTGGTCAATAGTAGAGCAGTTTTGTCTGAATCCTAATTATTTCAAAGCTGTCTGTCTCCTTTCTTATACAGGTATTGGATAAATAAGCGTTGTCCTCCGTTCTTTAGGCTATTTTTTTCCATATTAGACTGACTAAACGGTGTACATATTTAGCCAGATCATTACACATTGTTTTCAGTAACTCTCCGATTATTTTCTCCTCGCCAGGGGTATTGTGATTTTTTTTAACATTTTATTTGTCTCTTAATTTCTTCTTGTTAGTTCAGGGAGTTCTACCATGTTAGGTTCTTTCTACTCGAAGAGGAAATGGTTTTAGAGGAAGTCGTTAATAACTGTGTTAATACATTTTTTAGAACTTTTGGTTACAGTATGAACTATTTATGAGAAACGTTATTTTATATTTTCAATCTTAAGCTATAAAAATTGAGCATTTTAAAAGTTTTTGACTACGATAAATTTGAACGTTTTCGAGATTTTGATCAATTTTGTCAACATTTGAACTTTAATACTTTGAAAAATAAAAATTGTTCTTATGGGTCTTTAATATTTTTTTAACTGCGCCAACGAATAAAATTGTATTGAAATATATATAGAATAAAAAATAAAAAATAGAAAAATGCAAATGCCTATAAATAACTCAACCCTAGTCAAAATATAGAGTTTAAACTTTTCAAAATAATAATTTGTCTTACGTTAAAAGTATCATTCCGTATAATTTACGAGTATATTTAAGAAAATGTTTCTGTTGACTTTATACTCAGGTTACACCAGTAAGTACTAAAATTTATTGAATTGAAACAGATGATGTAAACTACAATAAAGGCTTATAGTATTAGCTATAATACTATAATACAATTAACATCGAATTAAAATTATTGTTACTGAGGTATATTGCAAAACAAATAGAATATTATAATACAAAACGTCATCATGATTAAATTGAATAACTGCAAAAGAACTCAATACATTTACAGAAATATTGGTAATTAAAAAATAAATATTATGTACCTTTGTATTCGATATCATTAATACAAAATATGTTTAAATGATAAATAGGATTCCAATTAAAAAAGTAAATATTTTAATTTTAGATTACAGATTTGGATACCTCTTAACTTATGATGGGAAAGACTTTTGTATGAGTAAGCCATTATTATTAGAAAATCATTATATAAAACACAGATTACTGAAATAACATATTCATACAATTTCGTAATATTTATTTTTCTCTGATCTAGACGTTATTTATTATTTCAGGCATTGATTTGTGTTAATGTTAGACAATATTTTACTATACCTGCCTACTTTTGAAAAGACTTAATATTATTTTATTTGTAATATTTTGTTTTTGATCAAGTAAAATTGTTAACAAAATTTATTTTATTACTTCAATATTCAATATTATAAGGATAAATTATCCTTGACAACCATGGTCATCAATTGTGTTCCTAATCATTACCATGTACTTTATAGTTTATCTTGGTTTTGTTTACTATAAGTAGGTACCATAAGGTAATTGGATTTTATTAGTGTTTTTGTACTCTCTTCAATATTGTACCAAGATTTATCTTTGTTAACATCTTATTAACATCATCTAAAAATGAATAGGTATAATAAATTGTCTAATGTAAATACAAAAACACATTCAATGAGCATCTGTAAATCTGTTCATTCTAATTATTTATCTTATACAACATACAATTACTACCTTTTAATAACTATTATTTATTTTAGAGAAATTGTGGCGCGGTGTGGATAAATGGAAATTTCAATTAACAAAAATGAGTAGGTCCATTTAACATAAATATTTAACTCCTATTTTATACGAAATTTAATTAATTTTTTTTATAAATTAACGCCATTCGATGTTTTAAACAAGAGTACCTACTTAATAAATATCAGTATTAACACTGTAAAAGTAATTAACATTTAAAAATAATTTTATAAAAGGATGGGATATTACTATATTAGTATGGTCTAGGTTCGAATGATCATTGGTTATTATTAGTAAAGGATATCATTCTTATAAGGAAAGCATTCTTAGTGAAGTTGGAACAACTCACTGGCAATTGAAAGGGCTCCTAGAGATTGATGTTAACGGGGACACCAAAACAAAGTCGCTCTGAAAAGCGTGAGGCATCAATCTAAGATTAAATTAGCCTTTGTGTAAAATTTACACAAAAGTGTAAGTCAATGATTAATGTGGAATGATGCAGGTTTCATATAATGATCCAAATAGTCTGTACATATGTGGAGAGGACAGGGGATAAATAAACGTTAGTTTAGCTAGCGTTAGTTTCCTTTTGAGTGATATATAATTTTTTATTGTAATTAAGGTGAGCTGTGGTTTGAACAATGAGATGTGATGGAGAAATGACGATGTCGAATGTAAAGAAATTTGATGTATTTTTTTATATTTTATATTATGTAAGGCCGGAATCTTTACGATGTGATCTGTATTAAGCTAGTAGTGATGATTGTCCATGGATGCATGGAAAGTGAGTATGGCAAAAATAGAAGGGGAGAAATAAAAACTTAATTTTTCTGAACATTTGTATTCATAGTTATTGACAATTAAAATTATATGTTTTTTCACGTTGTAAGTTACTAAAATGAATTACAATTATTATTAAATTGGTTATAAATCATACAATTATAAGTTTATACTTTATATACTGTATTTCAATTGATTGTTCATCTTATTATTAAAGTCTTTATGTGAATGTATTTGTTTCATAAAAATTAATAGGATTTTTCATTACTTACAGCTCGCCAATACAGTAAGCACATTTTAATTAATTTGATACTGTTTTCTCAAACCACAAACAGCATTTACTTATTTGACTAAAAACTATTTCAAGCATAGAAAATATTTATAATTTTAAACAATTAATTTATTCTTTAAATACCTGGTAATAATTTTATAATTTTAATTTTTAGTATACCCATCACAATCAGATGATCTGAGTGTTTATAAAAAAAAAAGAAAATTCATAAGTTAGTTAAAATATATTATGTATTATTTTATTTAGTTCAGTACCTACCTATTTTTAAAATAGCTTATATACGATTAAAGATATTATATAATATGGTTCAAAAAATGTATTTATTATGACGTATATATTTTAATATTTTATAATAATTGTATAGGTAGTATGAACTATGTTACAAACTGTTATTACCAAAGGCTATTAAAAACGGCAAATACCATTTCCCCCCAAAAATGTGATACCGAATTTCTTCACTGTACATTCATATTAAACAAAATAAGGAGTTCAGCTAGCTGAATTTTAATATATATTTTTATGACATCGTTATAAACAACGTGTAGATAGTCGACCTCGATATCATGCACGCGTAAAAGATCACAAAAATGGCCTTTTTTGAATATCTCGTTTTTATTGGTCATACAATAAAAAGTTCTTGTTAAAAATTGTAGATCAATATATATGTACAACATCGGTGACCATCATCAGACTTCATTCTTAATGATCATTACACCAGACCAATCTATTCATAGGGAACGCCCTCCTCTCCGATAACTAATCTGCATAATTTTTCATCCCATGTATAAACTCAAGTTCCTCATTTTGTACAAGTGTACAACAAAGGGTACCGTATGTGAGTGTCATCGTCAGGTGAGAGGTTGCATACTGTCTATTACTCAGACTAAGTTGCCTATCCAACAAGTTTTAGACGTTTTGAAATTTTGTAATTTAGACTCGAATATTATTGAGTGGTTCTTCAGATGATTAATGAACCACCGTACATGTACAGCACTAAACTATATAGAAGTTTATTGTTAAATTTCAAAGTATTAACTTGAATATATTATATAACTAATATAAATAATTAAATTTTTCTCATTAAATTTTGTCGTTTGAAATAATAGGGTAGTTAAAATTAATAAGATAACTACTTAGACAAAACTGAAAACACATGATTTTAATACTTGGTTAAAAGTATACATCATTATATAGTCTAACGAATTGTGGTGATAGTACCTCATTTTTGAAGGGAAAAGGAACTGATCTTACTTTTTAAAATATATAGCGTACTGCAAAATGTGAAACTTCTATTACTTGAAAATCCAGAATAATTATAAATTAATTATATTAATTATATATATTAATTATACTTTTTTATAATTATATTCTTACATTAATTACAGTTAATACTCTGAGTAAGTATACTACCATAAAATTATTTTTAACACTTTCTTTATTTTTCCGTAACTTCAGTAAAAAAAAAATTGTGCATGAAGCAAATACGTGTGGATGACCGATGAAGTGAATTTTTTTAAAACAAAAGATACGAAAAAAAGATTATTATATTTTAAAAATATATAAATTAATTGAAGGTTATTAATTGTAAACGATTACAATTTTAATAGTTTTTAGTTTTATTTAAAGTATTGATAACAATTTTTAGTTGCAACTAAACAGCTTGAAAAATTAATACAAGATCCCATAAGTTGCTCTTATAGCAATTTAAAAATATTAAAAATACATAAACACAATATTTTTTTAATAGTGTTTGAACTTTTGAAGTTCGATGTACCTCATACGTTTTCTTAAAGAAACCTTAAAATTTTAAAAACATAAATTATTATTTTTATTTTTATTTATAATTATGTTAAATAAAATGTAATTACCTACTTATATAATCGTTATATTTTGTTCTTGGAAGTCAGCCAAGTTTACTCCAAACTCCCCTAAAAATAAACCCCAAGATCACCTCGGCTCAGTAGGCAGGTGATAGCTTATGATATGTTATTTATAAATGTATAGTAAATAAAGTAATAGGTATTTAAGTATTTCACTTTTATTGAGAATCAATAATACAGGAAGATTCAAAAAATATATGTAGGTACCTACATCAAGGTTATACATTTGAATCTCAATAAATTATATTAAATGCTGTATAATTTTTAAATTTATTTTAAACCTGTGCAGAAAAGCTCGGTAAGTATTTTTTTTTTATCTTAAGACGATCTAGTGCACTATTTATTTTCTCTCTCTCTCTCTCTCTCTGACCCATGCGCAACATAGAAAATGTAACGTTCACAATAATGATTATAATCATATTAAATTCTAAAATTAGAAAGAAATGACTTCTTATAAAAGTTAGGGGTAAGATTATTTTTTTTTTATTATTATTGGTCTTGAAATTGTACAATTTCTGCTTCGACTACTATGGCGCAGTATGGCCATTAGCGTAACATTGAAAACATAAATACATTACATTTATAATGGAGAACAGAGAAAATAAAAATAAAAAAGATACAAAAAAAGCAGTTTTAAATTAGTTATTTTGATATTTTGTACCTACATTGTAAATGTTGGTTAAAGTAGCTTAAGTAATTTAGTTGTTTTAAAAAATTCAATAGTGTCGGTTTCGTTGTCTGGATTTGGACCTATAGGCTTGCTCAAATTTTTGTGACTTATATTGAGATCCTCTCTTTGTTTCACTCACACTCTAAATTTGTCGTTAGTTGAATTCGTTTTTAATATCGTATATTTTGGTTGGTCTATAAATAAACAAAGTATAAAAGTCGGTTAAAGAATTGTCCGGCGGAAAAACATAGTTGGACACGAAAAGTTCACCGACTGGATAACGTGCAAATCAAACGTAAAAAAACCGCTCAAACGCCGCAACAAAACATACGATGGACAATTCGCTTCGTCCGTCTCCAAAGTGTGGTGCGTTTTTAAATTTGGCCGCGGGGTTGTCCACGGCTGCCACCGCCCAGCTTGCGTCGCTGTCACCGCCCAGCTTGCGTCGCTGTCACCGCGGCCGCTGTCAGCGGTATCCGGTTCCAGTTCTGCAACTGGTATTATATTATAATACAATACGCACAATGTATTAATTTGGTTAGCTGATAAATAAGAAATATTGAATTGACGGACAATAAAACATTATTATAGTATTGTACTATTACAATCTATAGCAACAAGATTTTTATTGATTTTTAATAGGCTTGAATAAAATATATTATAAGATACCTACTCTATTCCATATTATTAAATGCATGAATTTGAAATTTTTGGAAATGCAAGAAAATTAAAGTTACCTATAATATTACGAAATTATATAATACGTTGCAGATAGGAATTATGAATATTCCTTATTCTAGCCCCAATAAAATTGGCAATTGCTAATTGTGTAAGGAATCCAACTTACCATAGGTATTAAAGTATAATATATATATGAGCTCAAAATAATTAAAAACTACTGATTTTTTTAAAACGATGAAACATTTTGATGGCCTATGCCTAACAATATTATATTATAATACTGTGTACCCATGTAGTACCCATGTAGTCATGTAGGTGTACTAAATAATACATTTGAACCTATTTGCGCCCGAAATATTTTTAATAAAAATTCGTTAAAACCATGCAACGTTGCCAAATTGTATTCTGGATATTATAACGCAGTACGACTCATTACCTTATTTTTGTACCTAACTAGTAACTATTGTACATATTATTTACCAGTTTTAACTATTTTTAATTTTTACGTTACACTCTTATCGATATTATCGAATATCGATCAATTTTATCTTAATTGCACTTCATGACGACTCTCACTTTTCTCTGTTCATGCGTTGTGCTTACAAATCCTTAACCAGAGTATTATACTTGAGTTGCGAGTGTATAAAAGTGGATTTTAAAATAATAAATACTACTAAAAAACGTGAATGTTAAATTTATCGTAACTATTTAAATTTCAATTTAGTAGAAATTTGGTTTTGGGAAATATAAGTTGGCGTTGCGTTAAAAAAAAATTGTAGTGCGTATGTAAAAACGAATTGTTCAAAATCAACACTAATCGATATCAAAGACAGCCATGAACATGAACCGAATACTATTGAAGATTTAAACTTGCTGGAAGTTAGAGGTAAGTGCAAAAGAAAAGCATGCGAGGATTTAAATCTACAGCCAAATAAAATAATACGTACGGAGCTATCTTCATGCAGTACATCCAAATTCGCTGATATTAACAATATTAGAAAATCTATATACCGTGAACGACGAAAAGTGCTGCCTCCCATTCCTAAATCATTTAATGAGGCAATAGCACACATTTCCGATTTGCCAGTCTTAACAAATAAAAACGAACAATTTAAATTTGTTGATCGTGCAAACAACATTATATTGATAACGTGCAAATCTAATTTAAACTTTTTGTGCAATTATAATACACACATATTTGGTGATGGTACATTTACTTATAAACCTTCTTATTTTTATCAAGTGTATGGTATACATGGCCGCTGGGCGCTGACTCAAACCGGTAGACGTTAGACACTAGACAGTATGATTCTTTTGTTTGGCTTAATTTTACATAATTTGAAATGTTGTTCTTGTATTGTGATAATTGGCTGATTTACAATTAAATTATCTACAATAATGACTTGCTTGACAAGAAAAGGCATATGGGTTCTCTAGAAATACGGGACGCGAATAGAATGTTCGAAGGTTGAACTATTCTACCAATAGCGATTATGTAATCTTTACGCGGCAAGTTATCGTTTATATCAATTATTATTGCTTGGTCTTTTTTCAAAAACAGTATTTATTTCTGAAGTCCATAAGTCATAACTAGGGCTCGGATTTATATGTAAATACATATTTTCTCTGTGACATGATAAACTAATTTCGACAAGTGATAAATTTGTTTCACAAGATTTTTGATAAAACGAGCTATATTTGATTTTACATATTTTTACATATTTTGTCATAAATACATGTTTTTACATATTTCACAATTATTCAATTTTTTCTCACATATTTAGACAATTATACTGTTTTAATGTCTTTTCTTCAGAGTTAGAATAATTGAAAGGTTATATATTATATCGACGATTTTTTGGAATCGAAAATGTAAAAGTGCACGTTATTATTAATTGAAATCAAGATAATTAGATAACTATAGATAAATATGCATTTTTTTAAGGACATTTAAATCCGATCCACTAATGATCACTGATTTAGGATAAGATACATTTATCCGGCCCACAGACAAGAAAAAAAAGTAAAAACCGATAATATTATATGTTCAAGTGTTGTAATTTATCATTTTTGTTCATTGGTTTTTACCGACATCAGGAATTATGATGAACCGCGAAAAATGTCTAATTTCTAACGGGGCTCTTCTTTTCTTCTCTTCCATTGGGTAACGGCCATTAAGACCAGACTTCCAAGCATATTTTCCTCCACCTATCTCTATCTTTTGCTGCTTTTCTCTATTGTGTTCCAGGAACCACCACTCCTACATCTCTGGTGACAAAGTCCTCCTTTAGTCCCATGTTAGACGAAGTCTTCCCTGCAGATGTCGTTTTCTTGCCTGGTTGTTTTTTATCACAGTCCTTATTATTGATCACTGTTTTCTCCATGCATGCTCTGCTCATTTTGGTCTTCTAAAAGAAATTTCTTTCGTAATGTAATGGTGTTGAAAAAGGTTCTAGAGTTCTTGATTATGTCTTTTTCTTCACTCACAGTTTTGATTATCCTTGTATAGTCCAAAAATTCTTCTTAAAATGATCCTTTTGAAAGCACCTAGGTGTATAATTGTAATTTTTATCTGAACTATTTTTGATATAGGTTTTGAGCTTAATAATTTTACCAAACCATATTAGCAGTTACCTTTTTAAGTTTAGTATCAATCTTTAATTTTATTTAATTGTTATTGCAGGTTAGTATTGATCCTAAGTAATTAAAATGAGATGCTCTCTTAAAACTATGGTTTCCTACTTTCATTATCTAATTTTGGTGGAGAATAACTTCTTTTCTATTCAGTCTTTGTATTTTGTTTTATTGTCACTAATTATTAGCCCAACTTTTCTTGCAGTCTTAATAAATTTTTGGCATGTTGATTTAAAGTTTCCATATTTATGTATAGAGATTGTACAATTGTACTTATACAAAAGTCGAATTAATACTGATCTCTTTATCTAATATGTGTTTCACTGTCTTATACAAATAAAATATAAATATCTCTCACTAGCTTGCATACATATGGATATCACATAGGTACTCACGTTTACTTCAACAACAATTTGTAACTTAATTAAATATATATTTATACTATAATAAC
Source organism: Acyrthosiphon pisum (assembly GCF_005508785.2). Lineage (NCBI taxonomy): Eukaryota > Metazoa > Arthropoda > Insecta > Hemiptera > Aphididae > Acyrthosiphon > Acyrthosiphon pisum. Next base: position 61,460,356 of record NC_042494.1, read on the forward strand.
AACATTTATATACGTCATATACTCATATTTTCATCACGGCTTACTACAACCCTAGGTATATTCAATTTATATTCACGTAACTTTTTAAAACTTTTGAAATTCGATATCAGCTAGGTTTGCGGACAGCTAAATATTTACTTACATAATTATATACATCAAATCACTGTTCTGCCTGTTCTCAGAGATGTAAGGCTGATGAAAGTTTCAAAGTTTGTTGAAATGAAGTGTTGAAACTTTTCATTACTTGCCAAAGAGTGATGGATACTATTATTAAAGTGTTTTTATTTTAATAAACAAATCAATAACAGCTAATAAATCACTATTCTATAATTTGGTAAGGTGGTGAGATGTAAAGTATAATGAGCAATTTTAACTGTGGAATAGGTATACAAATCAAGTTAAACGTCTTAAGGAGTAAAATGAAAAGTTCAATTTTTTTTTTGAAAACTTACTGAAAAGTTTCATCGGTCCAGTAAAAACATGACATTTTTCATCTCTATCTGTTTCACACTGGCTGTAGGTAGGTACCAATACCTAAACATATCTCACACACACATGTAGTGCACGTTACTTGATAAATTACAATTATTTTGAAAAAAAAAACTCCTTTCGACAAAATTACCAGCCACAATAATTTTAAAATTGTAAAGGAATATTTTTATTTTTATAATTTATATAAAATACTTTGGACAACGCATATTCGTTATTATTACAATATATTAGATTATAATTTAATGCTTATTTTTGAAATGGAAAATTGTATAAATAATGTTTAGACCTATAAATAAATAATATTTTTTTCTTACTTTTTTCTTGTAGACAAACGTGATCGAAGTTCGAAAAAGATGTACAAAAATTTAGAAGTTGAAAATAAAAAACGTAAATAGTAAAAATGTTTATTATTTGTCGTATATTATATTATTATAAATATTATTTCTTTTCTTCTTACGGCCATAGTTGCCAGGCTTTAGTTGTTTGTAGGGAGGGTTGGATTGGAACACGTGTATGTGTGGCAAGGATTTGTCTCTAAACTATCCCATTCGAGAACTATATATACTATATAGTGACACCACCCAGTGCTTGCACTCAGAACACGCTTCGTGACTGAATGCAAACACCACGCTAAATCAAGCCACTGTACGGTATTTATATTACTATATAATGTAAAATATAATAATATTTTGTTTCAGTGGACCAAAAATATTATAATTTGATGAGAAAATGTTAGTCTTTCATATATTATTTTTCTCTAATTTAATACTTAAAATACATAATATCTAAGTAATTTTAGCATAACATAATATTTTGATTATGACATTATGTAATTTGTATAATAATGTAACTTAATTGTGAAAAATTATTTAATATATTTATAATAATATATTTAATATATTTAATATAGGTATAGGTACAGCACTTCGCTCAATTTTCTTCTTTCTACCTAAAAATAGTGCCCTTTTTTCAAATACAATAGGTACTATTTATATGTAATTACTAATTATTGTAGGATTGTTAGTTATCAATAGAGGTCGGAATTATATTATTTTGCATTTTTTTTCCATGCAGTCAGACGGGTGTTTGAAATTTTTACAAATCATGAAACATGTAAATTAATGGCAAAAGTTTTTTTTGCATATTTTAGAATATTTTAAGATAAAAGAATATTTCGTATAATAACAAGTATTAGAGAATAATATATTAATTAATTTTATAGATTATTGATATTTTATGTTGCAGTAGCGTAAATAATATAAATTGTATATGCCCGATAATAGTGATATATACAATGTGTCCCGGGGCGAAGTGACCGGCCGTCGTCATATGAAAGTATACCTAAAAAATAAAAATAAATTATTGATAAAAAATATTATTTTTATTATTTTATTAATATTATTTTTTTTTTTGAGTTTTTTCAATTTAATAATAATAATTTACATAAGTTTGGTTTAATTGCGTATGTTGATTGAAAGGACAATTAAATAGCTTTAATATAAAAAAAAACTATGTTAAAATGTTGAAAAGTTTCGGAGAAACATAAAAAATCCGTGGTAGTTTTGGTTTGGTTTAAAAAAAACTTAAATTATCCATAACTCAAAAAAAAAAAAGTTAGACCCCCCACTTTAAAGGTTATTTCTTTGTCATTTTAGGTATACTTTCATATGACGGCGGTCGGTCACTTCGCCCCGGGTCACATTGTATATATTATACATATTATGTACCAACGTAGGGACCTTTTCTCTCCATAAAATCTTTCTCACGAGGTGCCGTCAATGGGCAACTTGCTCTTAACGTCAATAAATCCCCATATATCTAAACATTAATATATGTATATATATTAATTTATTCTATATCGGAGTCCCCCCACTACTTAAATGTGTTTAGAAAATTAGGTGGACCCTCTTCTTGAAAAATTCCTAAATGCGCAAGTACGCCACTAGTGTTCATTAAGATTAAAGTTCAATAAAATCGTTTTTTAGGTACGTATTGTTAATTAGAAGGAACGCAGTCACTATTTATGTGATCCACATAGGTACTAATTGAAAAAAGAAGATTAACTTTATTTAAACTGAGTTAAGTTGATATTTTTTTTCATATTAACTTCTGATTTAGTGTTCTCTTAACTTACCTAAGTTAACTTGAGTTAATTATTTTCTTTGCGGCTAGTTGCGTCCTAGGGACAAATGTGGCTACTAGTCATTGGCGGAAATACATGGACATTTTTTTTTTTTGGGTGGGGGGGGGAGGGTTGGCTAAATCAACTAAAAGAAAACCTTTTTCAATAATAATATGATAGAAATTGAAACATAAACCTCATTACGTCCCATATTTTATTCAGTTGAATCATAACAGTATAACAAGTCATTTTAACAGCCTGTAAGTAGGTACACTTAATACAGCAACAAAGGACCATTAAAATGATATAATTTATTCAAATTATTATAACTAATACAATCGTTCTATTTTTTTTTTTTTTTGAAAATTTGTTAATTATCTATGCAGTCATTGTCAGTATGTTTTACAATATGTATCGTTTTCAAAATCAACATTTTTTTTATAATAATATAATATACCTACCTACTGTACTTAGTAAATCTATATCAATATATCATATATTTTCACATGAAACATGACATCATTTTGTGGGGGCTATTAAAATATTTGGGAGGCTAAGTCCCCCCAAGCCCCCGCATTTCCACCTATGCTACTGGTTGTAGATCATATTATATAGGCAGTGCTCGAATGGAGGGTGCGCAGGGGAACGGAGCTCCTCTAATATTTTTATTTTTTTTTGCTTACCCCAACTATGTTTTTTACTTGGACGGGGGGACGGACCTAACTAATGACAAAATAATTTTATTAAAATTTCTAGTGGATCTTAATAATTGTTGTCAAAGATAAACATGCTTAATGAATTTTAATTTTTTTAATATTAAGATATTTTTTATCCCTACTATGGTTTTGACTACTAGTGTTCAATCTTTTTGAATCGCGATCCACTGTTTTTGTAATAATATTTTGACGACTCGTGTTAACTTTGTAGGCCATGAAAGAAAAAAGACTTTAGCTGCTAGTTTTGCGTAATTTCCGGTGCATAAGTGTGCCCAAAATATTTCCAAAAAAGTTTCAATAATAAATAAAGATTTGTTAAAGTTTGGGATCACAAGCAGAGGCGCACCCATGATTTTTTTTTGGGGGGGGGGGGGGGGGGGCTAATTTAAACCTTTTTCAAATATAAAAAGAATTTAAAATTAATTTAAAAAAAGGTACGGAAATCTTAAGGCTGGTGTACAATTTTCCCCCGATTATTTTGGTTTATGGGGAAAGGAAGGATTTGGGATTGGAATTTTTGGGTACCTTAATTCAAATTCGGTTACTGTAGCGTTAACACCTTTTTGAAGAATATCTTTTTTATATTTCTAAAAGTTTAAAAACCGGAGATTTTTCGGTTGGATGGGGAAATTTCCCAGTGGGCAAAGGCCCTTTAAAACTTTTAGGGGCTTAAAAAAATCGTCCCGAATATAATATGGTTTAAAAAAAGATCTCAAAACGTGGGAATGTAATTTTCCCGTCAAAAAATAAATTTAATTTTCTTCTTCTTTTCGGCGGGACATTGGCGTCTATCGTATTGATATTGCGATATCGTGGGAAAAGGATGTTTATTTAAAAACCTTAGCAATTTTGTTTGCTTCGTTGCAAAAATTTAATTTCATTTTCAACTTTATTCGGATTTGGGAAAAAACGAAAATTAACCCACTTATGTTATTCAACGCCTCCGAAATATCC
>NC_042494.1:61464689-61479392 GCF_005508785.2 Acyrthosiphon pisum
TTTATTTTAAAATATGTACAGGAATCTTAAAGCTTGTGTACGATTTTTCACCGAGTAATTTTGTTTATGTGGTAATGAATGATTTTGGCATTGGATTTTTTGGTACCATAAATCAAATTCGGCTACTGTAGCGTTAACACCATTTTGTAGTATATCATTTTTATAATTCTAAAAGTTTTAAATACTGTGATTTTTCTGTTTGATTGGGAGAATTTCCAGTTGGCAGAAGGCACTTAAAACTTTTAGTGCTTTAAAAATCGTTCGGATATTATATTGTTTATAAAAGAATCTAGACATGGAATGGAAATATCACGTCTATAATTATATTTTATATTCTTCTTCATTTTCTGCTGGTACATTGCGTCGTTTCGTTTGATTTTTTGCTAATCTGGGCATAATGATTGTTATTTTTAAAGCATTAGCAATTTTGTTTGCTTCGTTGCAAATAATTTTAAATTCATTTTCAACATTAGTTCGTATTTTGTGAAGAACAGATACTACACCATCTATGTTATTCAAAGCCTCTGAAATATCCAAATCACTTGATTGAAGAATTTTACTGATTGACAAAGTATAACTTAACAGTTTCTGAATCGATTGAATTTTCTGCTTTGAGAACCTTAGTAGAGTTTTAAAAGTATAACTATTATAGGGAACCCACATATTATATATTTCTCATAATATTTTTTTGTTTACATATATAATTATATAAAGATATATCATATTTTGGTACTATGTTATTACCATCATTTAGTTGAATGTTACATAATTAATTTGATTTAGGTAGCTGTAGCAGCAGTATTATTTACTGTCGATGAATTGTCTATATCAAGTGCAAATACTGCATGACGTTTTTTTTTACTTCTGGTGTGGTGTGTGACCCAACTTTAAAATAATTTAATAATGAACCAGAATAATTACGTTTCATTGTATTGAAATCGACTTATTTGAATCAACAAAAAATAATAAACAATTAACAAAAAATAAATACATAAGCTCGTGAAAAACCAACGATGTCGACTTGAACAGTTGTACAACAATACTAGTTACTATATTAAATAAGTAATACAATTAAAGTTGAATTTGTTAACGCAGCGGTACCTGCGGTATGCGATAAACCAAATTGTGTCGATAACAATGTAATCTAAGACGTTTCCGGTATCCTACACCGTTTCGACTACTAGCGACGTCGCGACAATAATAATAAACAGCAGAGGTCTCTTCCGGGACCCGGAATGACAGGTATAAATATATAATATTATATAATTAGTCAATATACTTAATAAAATTATCAAAATGTTAGGGGCAAGCTATTTTGGGGGGCTTAAGCCCGTTAGCCTCCTCCCCTTGGGTGCGCCCTTGATCAGAATTAAGCTTAATTTATTGATTTTCTATGTCAGTAGACATTTTAATTGTCATTATATTTACTGCAAAATATGGATCTTCAATTCATTCATAACTTATTCGAATTCATTATTTACAATTTTATAAACTTAATTTTTTTTTAACAAAAAATACCTGTCACGACCCATCATTTTTATAGATCACATGACCCAAGGTTGGGTAGCGACTACTGGTACAACTGGTTAGAACTTCCTTAAACCTAGCTAATTTTTTTATTATAGTTTGTTTATATTATATTACGCTTGTTATTTGTCTAGTTTGGTAGTTCGCAGATATTATGTACCTACAATAAACTATTGTATTATCTAATATCTGTGGACTAGTGTTCACAATTATTGACATAGGTATATGCGTCTGAAGCACATATTATAATTATTAAGATATTATAACTGATAATTATAATTTTTTTATTTCCTACCGAAATATGTAGGTACCTATTATTTCTATCAATATACATTTCGAAATATATGGTGAAATAAAATATATATCCATATTACATGTTAAATAGGCACATAATATAGTTAAATATATTTTATTTGAAAATTTGTAATAGAACAAAGTAAAAATTCTGTAAACAAGATGAAATGTAGTATTGAAAAATTAAGAATTGGTTAATTTTTATTCCATCATACTGATTGATCTAATAATGTGATACTTAATACTTTTTAAAACTGATTTAGATTTGTTAATTATGTCTACTTGAGATTGACCAGTTCACTTTTTCCTATTTCACCAACCCACCCCCCCCCCCCCCACTACATACACACAACATCTATAAATTTAGCTTGAATATTTAAAAATATCGGAATTTTCAAACGTTGATTATTCGGGATTTAAATAGACATTCTAATGAACTCCGATCAGTTTTCTAAAATATTATCCCATTATTAGATCGAATGGTAGGAACAAAAAAAAATGCGGGAGTGGTAAGTTGTAGTCACGGTTGTAGATTGATTATATAGGTATAATATAGGTATATATTCTTGTGTACCTATATTAATAATTAATCACTACACTACATATATTATGGATTTATAATGATTATAATTAATAAAATATATATGTAATAAGTATATTACAAAAATGTACGTAGGTAATATATTTTTTGTCACGCCTGCACCGAAAGTTTGGTTTTTACCGCGGTTGAAGCGTTGTAAAGCGACCTTTTTCCGTCCAGCGGAATTTAAATTGGAAATCCTCATAGTGCCGTGTGAAAAAGTAGAAATCCTCAAAAGTGCTGGGCGCGTATATCACGCGTATCTATGCACAACCAGACACTGAAATCTATACCACGGTCCCTACAAAACATAAACTTTTGGTTACATCTTATATACATATTATAATCTCCTTGCATGACGCATAAGCATTTTTATTTCATGAAATTGTTTTCGTAAAATAATCTGATTGTTGCATATATCCATTATCCCTAAATAGTGCTTTACCTTTGCTGTGATTACATTTTTTTGTGCGTCGCTTTTGGTATAGACTAGGTAATATAAAACGGGTATAACGCGAGGATTTGAAACAGCGTAATGAAATCTGCATATTATGCATTTATAATTATTATAATTTATAAATTACCAAAGGTGGGCAAGTTAATGAAAATAATTAACTCAAGTTAAGTTAAGTTAAAAGGACACAAGATCGATAAGTTAAAAGTTAACAGTTAACAAATTATAAATTTAACTCGATAAGTTAAAAGTTAATATAGAAAAAAATATTAACTTAACTCAGTTTAAAAAAAGTTAGTCAATTTTTTTTTAATTAGTATGTAAATCACATAAAGAGTGAATGTGTCTTTCTAGTTTCTAATTTATAAATTATAAAAAACAATTTTATTGAACTTTTTTCATAATGTACACTGTATACCTTTTTACTTTACTATTATGTACTAATTTAAACTTTACCTACTCTTCTCAAATTAATAATTTAACAAATATATTTTTTTATATCGTATGGCAATTGAATGTCATAATACGTTAAGAATTTAAGATGAATACATGACCTTCATATAAATATATATTGAGTTATATTACATTAAAACATAACAATTGTCATTTTGTAATTTAAAATTATTAATTTTATTAAAAACATTTATAATTGTCACTCGTATAATATATAATTTACAACTTAATAAAATATATTATAAATATACACAAAATTATGTTATCAAGATAAAGAACAGAAATGATTATGTTTTTGTATTGGAATATTTTTATTTTACACTGATATAGTAATATTTACGTATAAACGGAAAATATCAAAATGTTTTTTAACTTGATGGATTTTTTTTAAATCAACTGAGAAAAGCTAAGTTATTTCAACTGTAAATTAAACTAGTTAAGTTCGTATGTTAATTAGAAAATAAACTAACTAGTTAAATTAAAAAGTTAAAAAAAAAATTAACTTTTTAACTAGTTAACTAGCATTAATTAATGCCCACCTTTGTAAATTATAACAATTTGGTGACTTTAACATCAATTTCAATGATAAGAAATCAGAAACTCTTAAAACTTTCCTTATGGACACATTCAATTTACATATGATAAACAATCCAGCAGAATCTACAACGAGAGATGACACCACTATCAATGCAGTATTTTCAAGATATTTGCCATTTGGAAAAAAAATACATCACAAACATACGTATCATAATATTTCAGTTATCATAGGCCTGTAATTTCGATTACCTATTGAATATAATTAATATAATAGTAATTAAATAATAATAATAATAATTTTCATTTTCATTTATTTTTCACATTTACTTATTAATGTTTACTTTTATTTTCAAAATGTATTTGTAATCTATAATATTTGTTGGAATAGACACTTCGTTTCTACCAGGTGTCCCATAAGGCCATAACAGGACTCACTTTTTTTTTATTACCTATATACCCATTTATATTAGTAATATTTTGTATTAAGTACTTTATTCTTTTGCATATAAATTGGCATATTTTTAATTTGAGAGAAAACATTAATATAAAAGCATATTTTTTGATGATTTTTTAAAGAATATTGAAAGAATATTTTCAACTTCTTAAGAGATAATATTATTCCGGCTTCTAGTTATTAGGTAGGTACCGTCATATAAAGTAATGATAAGCATATTTCCCGGTGATATATTTGTGATAGAAGGAATTACTCACAATCACTGATCCATTATAGGTACCTACTCTGTTAGGAAACGTGTTGTTATCGAGTCAATTTTAGTAGTTATTTTTAAATATTGTTTTTAAGTATAACATGATATATTACATATTTTTTATTAATTACTTTGTCATTTACTATTTTTTTATATTTTTATTAATTTTTTTAGACATTAAAATTTATGTGATTTTAAATTTCAATCTAAAATTATAATGTACAAATGAAACAAAATATAATTTATGTGTGCCTGATTAATGTTTAAGATGTTTAAAACTATAAAGTTATTAAATAATAATAATACATTTTTGGTTACGAATTATTACGAATTGTTTACTAGCCTCTCGAACCGTTACGGTCCCCGTAAGTCGATTTTTCGAGTTTCGGGTGCTGGAGTCCACTGGCCCTGGCACCCGCAAATGGAAAATGTATTTTGGGCGGTTATACTTAAGTTACAAATTCCAAATTTATGGTTACAAATTATTACGAATTGGTTACTAATTTGTAAAATCATTTTTGTAACAAAATTTTAACTTTGCGGTGCCAGGGTCAGTGACCTAGCGGCTGACTTGTGCGCAGTGGCTAGAGTCGTAGCAATAACACGGTTACACGGCAGTTAGGTATATACGGATGTCGGATAGTTTGATGGTGTTGACAAACAGGTGTTGTCTGAGTACCTGACTGCTGCACGGCGAAAACTGGTCGCCGCTTTCTATACCTAGTAAAGCAAATATTGAATGACACTCGTTTTAACTATTAGGTATAAACTTATAAGTTATAATATGCAATTAAGATATAAGTTGTTGTATATTTATTAATTTCTGTGTAAATAAATGAATCATATTATTATATTTATCAGGTCGGGCTCTTAGCAAAGAAGATCAGTATCATGTATACATAACAAGACTATATTATAACGGTAAAATATTTAAATCAAACGATTATGTCATTACCCATAGTATATTATTCTATTTATGTAAATAAGACTACAAGAGGCACTTAACAGAATTCATATTCTCAATTAACTTCAATCCCTAAATAATCTTAAAAAATTGTACGTTTTTTTAATAATTACATCAATGATTGAAGATTTTTAAGAAGAAATATTCGATACGTATATGGAATAGTTATACGTACCGGCTCATATCGAAGTCTGAGTCCGATACGGGTCCGATACGTATCGCTTGTATATTGCACATGTAACTTCTTGAACGCTCTTGAACTCAAATTTCTTCCTTGAAAATCTTGATTGTATAACAATATGTAAATTAAATCGGAACTGTAAGTTTTTTTTTTCTGCTAATAGGATTATATACAGTAGTGGTAGTGGTTATAATGGTTACCTATAACGTATTAACGTACCTGTACGTAAAAATTAGAGATTATCGTTTCTTATATGATTATTGTAATTTTGTTTTCAATAAATTCAACTGCCTATGTTAAAATTTATTTGAAAAATCCTTAAATGTATGTCTCCAAATTCTTAAATATTGAATTATTTAATACCTACCTACATATCTAAAGAATTATAATTTTTAGGATGCATACCATTAGGCTTATCAATGTGGGAAGCAGAACTAAGAGCTGCCAAAAGTAAGATTTTAGAATTTCAAAATAATTATAATTTTACACGAATTTTCTATATTCAATGTAGGCAAGACTTCGAGTGGTGGATACTTGACATTTGTCCCTATGTCACTATTTGTGAGCGAAGCGAGCGGCTTTGTGTGGTTAGGTGTTTCAAATATTTTCATCCGTTTTTTAATGATAAATTGGGTGGGTGGATGAGTTTTAGTTAGAATTGAATTACTTTATTTTACTGAACTCAGCGCCACTGAATGATGCAATGATTCACTTACCCATTCATTTTTTAGTATGACCTGCTTATTATTATTAGCGCTTATCCTTTGTGTTCCCGTAGGTATACCGTAGGTAACCATGAGTTAATTTCCTGTACAAATTTTCTAACATTTAAAAATAATAACATAAATTATTAAAGTATTACAAGTTAACACACATGTATAAAATATTTCAGAAAATAATGCTGTCGCTAAAATGGAGTTATGGTGTATTAAACGTGATCTTTATTGACAAAATGAACATTATTAATGATACTTATTTATAACTGAATATCAATAACATTTATTAAACTATATTTACCTTATGTTGGAAATTAAAAGTTTGATCTTGTTATTAAAATTTATTATTCGATATATTATTTATGTAACACTTGTCCTTGTAATATCTAATAATTCTAGTAATATACGAAATATTCTCGAAAGCTATTCCCAAAATATTTTATAATTATAGGTACTTCTTGTCTTCTTACTTAATTAATGTTAAAACTACTTCAATATTTTGCACAAAAAACTTAACAATAGCCATTAGGTAAGAGGTATATAGTATATACATACATATCTATATAATATTATCTACAGCTAGTATCTAGCATAGGTGGAAACGAGGGCTTGGGCTTGGGGGGCTGAGGCTTCCAAATATTGTAATAGCTCCCACAAAATTATGTCATGTTTCATGTGAAAATATAATATGATATATTGATATACATTTACTAATTGTTTAGTAAGGGAGACCAGGGTAAAGCGGATAGCTGGGCAAGTGAATACCTAATGTTAATAACTATTTGAATATTGGTGATCCAATAATAATGTGCATATAAGTTAGCAGCAATGTGTATCGTCTTTGCCGGGATAATGATTTAGTGTTATTCACTGGTTCATATTCACCATAAAAGCGTTTATACAAAAATAGTTAAATTCCTTAAAAAAATACATGATAAGAATTTAAGGTTTTTTAAATAATATTTATAAACTAGCTGATCCCGTGCACTTCGTTTCCCGGCAACCAATAATAATTATTATAATAGCTTCAAAAGCCATGGCAACCATTTATAAACAAATATTTTCGTCGGAAATCTCAAAATTCCTGTTTGAGCACCTCTCGGGGTTGGTCCTCTACCTTTTTAAATTAGCCTATCTTCTTTATATACAAAATATCCCATTGGAAATTTCAAAATAATATATAATTGGTTGCCATAGTAATATGGAGACACACATAGACGGAAATCTCAAAATAATATATGGGTAACTGTTTGCCATGGTAATATGGACACACAGACACCCACATACATTAATTTTTATATATATAGATTAACTTTTTTAAACTTAGTTTATTATGTTCATAATTATACTAAGTTTATAGTTATTAAATACAAGTTACTAAATTACGTATACTTAAAAAAAAAAAATATGTTTATTAAAGAAAAAATCAATCCGAGCAAAGTGGAAATATCATATTTTTAGGAAATATTTTATTTTTATTTGATAAAGAAAATCTGAAAATGTCATATTTTGTTTTTATTATAATATGAAAAGTTAGCCTTATAGGCTAGGAATATCTTATTGTAATAAAAAAATAAAAATAAAAATATGAAAAGATAATTTTTATTTTAATAAGAAGAATTTTATATTTTATGTTTTTTTTATGATTATAAAAAATTAAATATAATACCTATTTAAAAATATTGTTTTTTTATTGTGAGTTAATTTATTAATATGTGTTCGCATTCATATTATACAATTATTAGATGGATTAACATAAATTATTTATTTATATCATTGTTTACCACTTTGCCCATCATATTATGTTTTCACTTTGCCCTAGTATCCGGGCAAAGTGAATAAAATTCCACTTTTAAAAAATTTTCATTTTTATTAATGAGTGCTTATTAAATTTTTCGAAGTAATAAATACTGAATTCGAGAAGTCAATTTATGATTATATTAAAAAATAGTTGTTAAAATAATAGTTTGGATACCATTTTTTGACACATTAAGTTATAACCTAATAGGTTAAACCTATACGCTTTGACTTTGACTTTGCTTCAAAACTGAATAGTGTTTGTATTTTGCTGACTGGTTACTCGCTGTAGTAAAATAATACAAAACATCGCTTGTTTTCCTACTCTTATTAACAATTAATAATGATAAAAGTAAAACAAAATAATTACCAGATTGTCAAATGTCAAACGAACTGTGAGTTGCGACTTTATTATGTAGTAGGTACTACCTACATTGTATACATTGTGATTTAAATTATCAAATATAATTTATTTGTTTTACTGTACCTATATAATATGACTATGTTTATAAATTTGGTTCAGCCCCTCCCGAAATAAAATTCTGGATACGCGCCTATAAGAGGGGATCCCAATAGTATTAAATCTAAATATTTAGTTTGCGTGGAAGATGGAATTTGCGCATTGTCTATAAAGGTTAGGGTAAAATATAAATTATAATACCTACCTATAAAAAATAAGTGGGTGGCGCGGCGCTCTGTTGAACAGTAGGTAGGTTACAATATAGTGGGTCACTGTAATGGATGGTGTTAAATTTTAATTAAATGATATAAAATCATTGTATACAAAAAACAATTCTGAGCGAAGACGGTCATCACTCATCAGCCTATAATAACCAAGTAGGTACCTATATTTTATGGTATTATTGTGATTATAGTAATTTATTTTAACTACCTACAACAGCAGGTTAAATTCATTTTTTTCCAAAAAAATTACATTTAAAAATGTTGTTGTGTATAAAAAATAATAATACACTTACTCTTAAAGTTTCATATACACATACACACAACCCACGAATAATATTTTTAAATTACAACAAAATAACTAAAATCATTATTGTTGGTTTAAATATGTAATGTCGTCCAAATTTTCTTAAAATGTCTGTAAAAAATAACTGTTTATATATTTTTTTAGATTTTTTGGTTACAGTATAAACTATTAATGAGAATCAGTTTTAAATTTTCAATCCTTAGCTACAAAAATAAAAGATTTTTCAAGCAGATATATTTTTCACCTAGATTTTGATAAATTGTTGTGGATCTATTTCTATTATAGGTACGGGCGAATATCCCAAATGTATAACTTCAAACGTTCGTAAAAAAATAACTTGACTCTCTGGTAAACTTTTTTTTTTGTCAAATGTAGTAGCACTTAAGGGAAATCTTGCACTCAATTCCCAAAGCTTAGATAGGTATAAATAGAAAACTTTTTATGAATTTCTAACTCTAAATAATTTGCAAATTTTCGCGATTTTGACGAAATTTGTTAACATTTTAACTTCAGATTTCAGACGCTTGTAACAAATTATTGTGGATTTACACTCGACTTTTTTTTTAATTTCCACTAACCTCAATTTATGAGGAAGTTGTATGTACCTACTACAACATTTCCAAGTATTTTGTGTTTTTTTCCGAGCGAAAAATATTTTATCGACAATAATTGGCACCGGTCCAATGTGCGACCTACACATACATTTTCGGTCCAGTGTGCGACCTACATATAGGTAATGACCAGGGCTAGGATTTATATGCAATAAAAAATTGTAAAATATGCATTTTATGTACCAAAATATGCAAAAATATGCATTTAATTTTTTATAAGATAAACACTAAAATATAGTTACAAAAAAAATATTTATTTATTAAAATACATCAATGATAGACTGTTTGTCTTAAAATAATATAATTAAGAAATAAAATAAAATAAAATAATTTAGAAATAAAATGTATAATTCACATAAACTACATGCGAATTACATGAAATAAAATTTATATTTGACAAAAAAACCAAGTTTTACGAAATATACCTATAAAACTACTATAAAACAAGGTACTACAAAACATGTATTTTTTACATTCTTATAATCGAAATATGCAATGATATTAATTATATTCAATATATGCAATAATATGCATTTTATCCAAAATATGCAAAAACATGCAAAATAAAAATACCACCATTTATCTCATCATGAGGTGATTCGTGGACATTACTGACAAAATCAATAATCAGAAGTAGTAAAAAAAACATGCTGTTGCATATAAATCCTATCCCTGGTAATGACCTATACTGTATACTATATTTTTTTATAGTTATTACAGTTATTAATTAATTAATTATTTAACCCTTTAAATGTATCCGTATTAATAGTTATTATAGTTATTTATTCATTTATAATTAATTATCCTTCTTGTCTGATAAGAATCCACAGGGGCGTCATTTCAGTTTTTTTTCGGGGTGTGCAAACTTTTAGGCAGGCCAATTTTGACATTTCACCAGGCCATTAAAAAAATATATATATAAATGTAGGAAATCTATGCAAACCTATGTAAATATTCTTTCCTTCCCTTTTATAATTCTAATTGAAACTCATAACGACTAATGCAACTTTTAAATAGCTAGCAATTCAAATAATTAAAAGCTTATAAGCAGTTAAAGCAACCAGCTAATGTCATTACTGTTCATATATAAAAACTTAAAATATATATATTTTATATTACCTATATATGAAAACATGTATAAGTTAATTATGACGGCGCATTGGAGTATTAATGGCAGCCAATTGTTAACATTTTTTAAGTTAGTGGTGCCATTGCACACCCTGCCCCCCCCCCCCAAATGACGCCCCTGAGAATCCATCATAATTTATGTATAATTTGTCATAAAAGCATCTTTAATGTCTGATAAAAATTCATCAAATATAGTTTGCACGTTTGGGTGAAGGGATCTCCACCACTCCTCTTTAAGTTATCTAAGTAATAATGGAGATGCGCCGTTTACTCTTATTTCATATCTCATTTTCACTATTTTCCACAAACATTCTATGGTTTAAGTATTGGTATTTGTATCAGGGTCAATAAACCATTCTTGATGACTCACAGTACTGTGTATGTACCCTTCATTGTTTAATGACGAATAAGCTCTTCATTCATCACTATGGATTATACTTCTTAGTTCTACTTCATTTTTAATTATAGGAAGTTGCTTTGTCAAGTTTTTCTACGATGAATAAACGTCGTTCCAAAAAATTATTTTTTTTTTTGCTACAAAGTCCAAAAACCCACGAGCCAGATACACGCGTTCCATAATTTTTGCACCCACTGTATTATTACTATTATCATTGATTATAAATACTATTAGTATTTACTAGTATTTATAATCAATGCTATTATTAACGGTTTACAATTATCACGTTTGTATCTCTATTTTCTACTCAAAAATAAATATATTTAGGAAATATAGGAAAATACACACATTGGCTGTAGGTCACACACTAGCCCGGCAAAGGATATGTCAATTATCAGTTGTAGGTCGCACATTGGATCGGTGACCAATAATTAAATAAAAACTAAGAAAACTATACATTTTCTCATATGCTAAAAAAATAACTCAAAACGAGTCACAATATTTCGAAAATATTATGGTTCATAGAAATTGCTAATATAAACATTTATTTCATCTTTACACGGTTATTATTTTTAGAGTTACAATAGAATACAAAATCTATTTTTCGAAAAGTGGTTTTGCGTAAAAATCTAAGTATTTCCTTATATGTTTGTTTTTCTCATCGCTATGGAAAACTATTGGAATTTTTACTTTTGAGCCCTAAAGTTCCAACTAAGTTCACTTTCCTACCAGAAAACATACTGTTGAAGAATATCGAAACTTTTTTAGTTTTTACTGTCCCAAAAGGAGATGACAGACCTATCATCTCCATTTAGAGGAGTAAAAATGTTTTGATTTTATAGTCGTTTCCGATAACAAATTATTGGTTCTTTGGGTTTTACTTTTACAACAATAAAAAATTATTACATTATTATGTTATAATTTTGAATTTGTTTTTTCTTTGGAGTTTTTTTTTCTTGTGTTATTATTCACGATTTTATATGAAACAAAAATTTGGTGAATAGATATATCAAGAACAGCAAGAACAGTTTATTATATATTACCGTTATATTATCGAAAGAGTAGTTTTCTTAGGCAGACGGTAGTAGAGAAGTGACAAAAAATAGTATGTGTAGATCTGTTAGGAAGGAAATTTCTCGACTTGGGCTATCAAATCTTGGATGATTTGACTAGGTATTTGAATCTTGGGTTATTTGACTATTTGAGTAAGGTACTTTCGGTTACATTAGTTATAAAATGTACATGATTATATGGGTGACGTCACAATATTGTCCGCCCAACTTGAAACAGATTTTTCACAATTTAAGTTTTCATGCATCTTAAGTTTTGGGTTACATTTTGTGAAAATTTCAAGTCAAAAAAATCTTTTTGAAAGATACCAGTTACTGAGGTGACATCACACTAGTCCCCAGTATCAAAAATTTGAATTCTGAACATTCAATAAAGTTAATGTGGTTTCATATTATTACAAAACGTTAACAAAATATTGAAAAATTTTGTACGAAAATTCCAAATTAGGGGTGCTAGAGTGGTGAATCTACAAATGCAGCAGTACCACATATTGTTTATGAGTATAATATAAATACTTGTGAAAAAATAATCAATTAAGATCAAGAAATAAAGTATTTTACTAGTTTTATTAATCATCATAATATTATGTTAAATTGAAATTAAATCACAACCTTAAATACATTTGAAATATAGAAAAAAAAATTAAATAATTATGAAAATAAAAACAGCAAATTAAAAATGTTTAAAAAAAAACCGTCCTGAGAGTTTGGAGTGTTTCCTGTACAAAATATTATTTTATGGCACAACACAGCATAAAAAAAAGAAAAACAAAATTGAATTAAAAAAATTTATGTACACATTTTTGTTAAATAAATGCATTACATTAAAATGTCAAGCAAACACGTAAACAACAACTCTAAACACTAAAAAAATTGCACACGGGACCTGTGATTTTATTTGATGATGATATCAATCATCAAGTGCTTTATAATTTCTAACATTTTTCTTTATTTGTTTGTTTTGAGCAATGGAAAGACAGAAAAAAATTATTTTGAGATTATGGTAACATTTTTTCTTTCTTTTTTTTTATTAAGTGCTGTTTATTTAGCTATTATGTCAAATATAAATATACATAAATATATACATAATTATATATTTATATATAAATATATAGAAAAAAATTGTGAATTTAAAATTTTGTTGATATTATTTTTAAAACATGTACATTAAGTCTACAAAAAAAAAAAAACAAATACAAATTAACAAATACAAATGTTTTAAATTATTTTTAACTCTATTTACAAAATTATTTTTGATGTCGAGTTTCAATTAATGTTCCTAAAAATATTCATAAACAATAAAGACATAGTATATTCTATTACCATTACAATTAAAACTTAAGTGTTACGTGGAAATAATTTATACACAAAACGGCCTTAACTAATACACAATAATTGTCTAGAATGATAAAAAAAAAAAAAAAAATGATAATATATATGAAAAAAAATATATGTATAATAAATATATTGCACAATTTATAAAAAGTACACACTCTAATATTAATTACATTTAATAAATTAAATCAATATCTGTATTTATAATTATATTTTACATTGAAATTAATAATTAAAATACAAAAAAAAATACAAATAAATCCTAGTTTTGTTAATTTATTAACAGACTCGATAGATTATAATACCATAATTTAGTTCTAAGCCTAATGGTAGGTAAAGTTCAGGTAATCTGATTTGAATAAGAATAAAAAAAAAAAAAATTACCTATTAAGAATGAGGTCAGCCAGCCAATTATTTTGTTTAATATTAATAACATGAAATGATAAATCACATTATTTTGCAGTCAAAAATGTTTATCCAAAATAATACACAAGTTAATAATAATAAATTGGACAATATATTAGGTTGTACGTTTTATTAAGTTTTAAAACGAAGTTTTTTTGTTAAGTAGAAGAACAAAAGGAATGAATACATTTATACTTAAGGTTACATAATAAACCATATAATAGGTTTGTTAATTGGTTCATATACCATCAAGTATTATTTACTAGCAATTAAAAATCCTAATATGATACATACACTTTTTTTTACTTATTATGAAGTACTTAAAATGTCTTCTTTACTTATTAATTCACCATTAAAGTATGTGATTCAATAGGTGCTGCTGAGTCATACAATGTATCTGTGTCCTGTGTTGGTTCGCCTTGTAACTGACATTGGTTATTTAAAGTGCCAGCTCCACAATCACAAAAGAATCTATAATACAGAGGTTTTGTAGTAATTTAATCAGATAATAATAGTTCTGTCTTAAAAAATTATATACTATAAAAATCATTGTTTTTAT
>NC_042494.1:61479442-61482755 GCF_005508785.2 Acyrthosiphon pisum
TGAGTTTACTATGGAACGATTCACAGCAATTTGGGGTCAAGTCCACATTTGAGAGGGAAACGATTATCTATACCTATCTAATGCAGTATTGTAACTTTCGCTGATTAGCCATCAAAGCTTGTTTAGCCCACCAAAGACGCTATGAATTTTAAATTTAGGTATTTTGTTGTCAATTAATGGTGCTGTATGGAAACCAAAAAAATTGATGGAAGCTATTTGGGTTGCATCGAAGTTAACTCAAGAAAATTGTATTCAATTTTCCCCCCCCCCATTAACATTTTCCTCCTCAATAAATATATTATTTATAAGGTTTGGGACTACTGGCATGTTTTATTGTAGTGGTCGTAGATTATTTTAGATAAGTTATAAATTTGTCTTATGAAATGGTGAAATTAAATACAAAGTATGAATTTGCATATTTTTGCAAATTTTGTCATATTTTAGGAAAAGTGCACATTTGAGCAACTTATAGCATATTTTGAATTGTTTAACTTAAATGTACATACAATTATCGGGAAAAATCGTATTTGAAAATCTTAAAAAATATTATGTTTGGTTAGGTACAATAGGCGCTAATTTTGAGATTTGGGGAGGCCGAAGCCTAAAACCATACTATTATAAAATTGAATAATTCTAAAAATATGTAGTAAAAAATTGGGAAGGCAGTTAAAGTTGTTGGTGGGGCTTGGCTACAGTTGGCCCTATTTTCGCATAATATGGTACATAAGATTTTGTAAGTCTCTTTATGGCAACACTGTATTAAAACTATAATTTACATCTAGATCCTAGATGGTACGAAGAAATAAAAATCAGTAGATATGTGTTTGTTTATCACGGTGTTCGCATATCACGTTGTTCGTTATTACTTATTTATTACCTAGTATTTATAAAAATTACGTTGTTTTATTTCACAATAGTTTAAAAATGTCCAAAACATGCAATAGTGTCCTGAGTCCATCATATTAATCAAAATAGGTACCTACCTATATTCAAATTATTAAACATGTGTATAAATTATTTTTATCATATTTATATACCTACACATTTTTTAGTTTTCTATTACTAAAATTATAATATGTTTTATGCATTTTTCAAAAATAATATAAAAATGTAGCTGCATATATTTAAGCATATTTTGACAATTTTGACTGCATATTTCAATAGTTTTTAGTGCAACAAGTTAAGTCCCAAACCCTAAATTTATTTATATACGAAAACTGTAAATACTTGGTTTTAATCTATTCTTAAACACCCCCTAATTTCATAATCCTGGATACGCCACTGTTTTTATTTAAAAGATTTCTAAATCTCTAACCCTTATTGCTGATTTGAAAATATTAATAACCCAAATAAAATATTTTCTATTCAATGTATTCATATTATGTATACTTGACATACCTGTCATGCCTTATGAATTCAACATCATGTCCAGCATGGCATGTTTTTATACAATTTACACAAATCGCATTTCTATCAGTCGTGTTGCATGTCTGACAACGGTAAAAATCATGCATAGGAAATGAAGTGTATGAGGATATTTTATACAAACATTGACCATTAGCTACAGCCTTTTCTACAGCATCTTGATTACTAAAAATTTTATTGCCTAAAATATATTCAATAAGTATCAATTCTTTAAAGCATAAATTTTATCTCATAAATAAATTACTCACATCTAACAATAGGTTGTACACCGCTGGCTAAGCAAAGCCCACCAAAACGGTTATTAAATATTTGATTACTATCTAAGGTGGCTGTTGCGTTGTTAGTAATTTCAACACCAGCAGCTAAGCCATCAAAAATTCTATTGCGCCTCAATGTAGGATGGCTTTGAGTCGAAATTAAAACACCAGCTTGAGCGTTTCTAAATATTTCATTTTCTTCTAAATTACCTAAAAACATATTATAACTTATTAATGGAGGTTCACATAAATCAAAATAAATAAATAAATTTAATACTATTTTAGTTTATGTACAACTTTTTACAGAAAATTAAATTATATTTAATTTTTTAATTTTTTTTATTAGGTAATTATTTATTAAATAATATTAGTATTAGTAACTACTATTGTTGGATGAAGGTACTTTAATTCACAGATTAATATAAGAACGACTGGAAACTAACCAGTAAGTAGATGAGTGGTTAATATGGACGGAGTCAGTGAAATCATATTTGAACAACAATATCAAACTTAAGTTTAACATTAATGCAAAGTTGTCAACATTGAACTAATATACTACTATTGAACTATATTAATTTCAATAAAAATTATGCAAGTGGAAAAATATAAATAAAACTTCATAAGACACGTTTTATGAGCAGATTATATTTAATTAAATCAGCTATAGTTGGATAGTCCAGATAGGCCGTGCCCAGGTGGGAGAACAATGGGGCAAGTGTCTTGGAGTACCACAAAATTTGGGGCACCAAAGCTCTGCGAGTAATATTTAATATGTATGTCGAATAGGGGTACATAATGAAATGTAACACGTCACTACTACTGTTTAATGATTCAGTTCTTGACCATACTATTATAATATATAATATAAATGCTATTCTCCAGTTTTCATTATTTTAATTTGTGATTTAAATTAAAAAACTGTATAAATATTTTTGAGGATGAAAATATATAGGTATTGCTTTAATATGATAAAATAGGCAAACATATACTAGGTTAACACAATTATTTTTGAACATTCTACATTTTACATAAATATAAAATAACAAATATCTTACCTTTCCCACCATTGAATATACAAATTCCACCATCTCTACCATCATAGATCTTATTCCGTTTAAGTGTTGGGTTAGAATCTGTTTTTATCCAAACACCAGCCATCGCATTATCAAATATTTCATTTTGTTCCAAAACTCCTAATCCACCATTGTACACTAAAACTCCACCATTTTGACCTCCCCAGATTTTATTACCTTTGATGATTGGATTACTACCAGTTCTATAAAAAAAATATACACACATATATTATTAAAGGAGCACACAACACAAATAATAAGTTTTCTTTTTATTTGAAAGAATGTTCAATTCTAAGGATAATGGTATAGGTTTTACGTTTCTACTCACATTATTCAATAAGTTATGAGCAATTGAAAAAAGATGTGTGACGTCATTTGGCCCTACACATCGAAATTGCCCATCTTATATCGTGTAAAAGTTCCTCACTCCTCACAACGATTTACTCTCCTAAACATTTTATTTTTGAAATTTAATTTACGTATAAATGTGTGGTTTTATGTGTTTAAGACGACGCTAGAATTAGAATTTCTATATGACGTTTAGTTTTTTTAAATATT
>NC_042494.1:61482805-61492016 GCF_005508785.2 Acyrthosiphon pisum
GGATTATTACCAAATCATTTCATACAGCCAGTAGTACAATAGTTACAATTAATTTAACATTTAAAAATAATTAAATAATTTTTATTAAGTGTTGTGTGCTCATTTAAGGAAATTAATAGAAACAATTCATGCAGAAATATTAATTAACATTATCGTACTATCTCAGAATATATTTTTGTATTCACCTGGTCTTAGAATATAGATAAGTGCATATTATTAAACGTAATTTTAACATTTATTTGACCATGATATTTTTATTTTATATTTTATGATATTGTAGGTTACAACTTACAACTATAAAAACGAATCATTTTCGTTAACACTTGAATAATAAATATAAAATATAATTTGTTGGTAGCAAAACCATATCTTTGCTAACCCCAAGAAATCTATAGGGTATCAAAAGTACCTCTCGGTCGACCATATTTTATAAATTAGACTTTAATTTATAAACAACTACGTACCTATCAAATACAATCAACATTCTTTTAACTTTGAAGGATTATAATAAAATGTTATGAGTATGTATTTTTGATATTTTTTAATTAGCATAGGTATGAACAAATTATGAGAAACCTTGTATTAAATTTTCAATGAGATTTTCAAGGTTTTTAACCTATTGAACATTTTTTTACATTCATAGAAAAAAATAACTAAAAAAAATTGAAAATGTCTAATGTCTAAACTCTAAACAGAGTGTAACAAAAAGATCTGATAAATGAAAAATTGATACAAGTTAAGTGTATAAAAAAATTATGAAAATTATATGGATAATAAATGGTTTAAGATTTACTTATGTCTGAAAATTACCAAAAATAAGTTTAAAAAAAGTTACGATGATTCAACTATTATTAACATTTAATAAACATTAAAAAATTGATCATAACTAACTGTATCTAAGATTTAATTTTGAGAGTCTTATCGTTAATACTACAGAAGTTATCCATAAAATAAAAAATAAAATTGTCATAAAACAGTAAAAAATTATCAAAGTAACCCCATTTTATGGTAAGCAAAAAAATTCCCTAATTTTATTTTCATTTTTTTATTGTTGTTTTTCCGGTTATTATTTAAATTACTAAGGTATTTTACTTTTGAAATAGTATCAACTACAGAAGTATAAACTAGATACAATTTGCTACCAGTAATCGAGTTATATACCGAAGCTTTTTTACTGTTCCAAATGGTGATGACACAAACATTTTAAAATTTTAAAAACCACATTGTAAAATCAATACATTCTATACTCAGAATATTAAAATATGAATTTACACACATATGACATACCATATTTTTGCTCGCCAGTTTCAATAATGTACTGTCAGTTATGATATTAGACTGAATTGACCTATTATCAAACTTTTAAGTAAGAACATTATCTGTGTTTTTTTGGTTTTTTACAATATTTTACTTTTTAATTGAATTATTAGCATGTTAAAATATTAATATTTTACATACTCGTGTCTCATAGGAATACCACTTCAAATTAAAAAAATGCCGTAAACAAAACGAGAGAACACGGTGATGATCTTATTTAAAATTTTCATAATAGATCAATTCACTCTAATATCATAACTGACAGCACACTTTTGAAGCTGGTGTGCAAAATTTTGGTATATTATATGTATAAGACGGACACAACAAATATAGGTCTTCTTAAGAATGTGATTCAAATGTTGTTTAATACGTTTACACAAAAAAATATATTACTCACCTTATTTGAACACCAGAATATAAGTGATTAAAAATATCATTGTCTTCAAGTTTTCCATGTCCATTGTCATAGAAATATACGCCCACTTGTTTACCAGAATGTATTCGGTTACGGCGCAAAACTGGAGTACTACCAGTAGTGATCCAAACACCAGCTAATGTGTTTGCATATACTTCATTTTCTTCAACAAGCCCTGCACCCTTCTCATGTACATATATTCCACCATGCTGACCATGATGAATTTTGTTATGCCTAACAATTGGGTCACTGTTTGTGCGAATTTGAATACCAGCTAATGCATTTCCTGAAAAAAATATATATTAATATATTAACATATTAATATGATCCTAGCTGAATTACCGGCATTGCCCGGAATAAAAATTGTGACTGTTCAACTCTTTATGAGTGTAACTCGTTGTGGAAGCAAAGTGTAAATTATATTATATTTTAATTTATAGCCATCCCGATCAGCGTTGTCTGTAAGATTCGCTTGTGATTATGCGAGCAGTATATTATCAGGCAGGCAATCTACCTGCGGTAAATTGCAGACCCCGTAAGTATATAGTTTAACTCTCAAGAATCAAAGTTATACCAGGTTTGTCGTTTTTACTTAATTCAACCTACGACGGATTGAATACAATTTGGTTGTTATTCATTGTCCAGAAAGAATTATCAATTAATACAAAATCCTAATCTAACCGTGCTAAAATCCGATGAAAATCAAACATTTATATCTAAAGATAAAGAAGTACTCAGTATATATATATATAAAAAAAAAAAAACAATGTAAAACAATGCAAAAAATTGTTCCAACGAATCGGGTTTGAACTACAGACATTCTTTAACTAACATTCATACTAAAATACTGTTTAAGCACCTCCTCAAGTTTTTATCTACCGATTTTGAATCTAAATCATCCCAGGAACCACTCAAATAAAACACAAAAAAATGTCATCAAAATCGGTTCAGCCGTTTAGGGATGCATAAAGGACATCCAGACAGATAGACAAACATAAATTTTTATATATCATATATTATGAATATTTTTGTACCAACCATATATATTGTTATGTTCAATCAGTCCTCTGCCTTCACCAAATATATATACTCCACCTTGATGTCCATTATATATATCATTACGCCGTATTGTTGGATTGCTGTTCGAAGTAATCCAAACACCAGCAAAATTGTTACTATGAATTCTGTTATCAATAAACTGGCCAAGACCATTTTCATGAACATAGATTCCACCTGTCTGACCATGATGAATCTCGCACTGCACAACAGATGGATTGGCTCCAGCTTTGACTTCAAAACCAGCAATGCGGTTATTGTGAATATCATTGGCTTCAAAAAATCCCTAAACATAAACAGAAATTATAAGAATTGCAACCTAAGAATAAGTAAAATAGAATAATGTATTTTTAAAATTGCTAATTACCAATCCATTGTCAAATGTAAATATGCCCACATCTCTTCCATGGTGTATATGGTTGCGACGCATCACTGGATTTGCATGGTTTTTAACCCAAACACCAGCTAAAGCATTTCTACAAATTTCATTGTCTTCAAATGTTCCTTGAGCATGATCAGTAACGTAAATACCAACATTTTCACAGTCGCTAACATCACAATGATGAATCCTAGGATTTGCACCAGCTCCACTAACACATACAGCAGCTCCTACAACTGAGGAGCTTCTGATAATACAATGGTCAATTGTAGGTGAACAATTTTCGCCAACTTCCAAACAAAAATGTTTATGGTGTGGGACAGTTGAAGTAACATTTGGAGTAAATTTTAATGTGACATGTCCCAAATAGGCACTTTTGGCACCCTCAACAAACATTACAGTTGATTCAGTTTCTCTTTCAAGAATTACTGCATCAGCAACCACACCGGGGGCAGCTCCAATTAATGTTATATCTGAATCTATCACCAAAAATTCTCCTCGATAAGTACCAGGATGTAAAAATATTTTTGCTCCACCATTTAAATGTTCATCAGCATGATCTAAGCCGGCTTGAATTGTTTCAAAATGTGGCATTCTCCTAACTGGGTCTTTAGCAGTACCATTATAATGTGGTCGTACATGTAAACAACGTTTTTTTAGTTGCCTAAAACTTTCTTTCCATGGATTATGGTGTTCACTTTCGTCAAATGGAATAAAATCAAAACGACTATTTTCTGTATGAAACAGTGGTGTATCATACTCAAATACACTTTGATACAATCTTTTCCATAGATTATTATCATTAGCTATTGCTTGAAATCGTTTACAAACTTGAGCTATTCTACATAGATCTTGTTCATATAAGTAACTGAATATTGTCAACATGACCTCGTCTGGCAGTTCACACTGTAAATAATGGGCAGCCGAGTTTGTATCTGAAATAGTCAAAAGTATTTTTTAAATTTTTATTTAAACATTTATACTTATAAACGGTTGATTATGGAAATTCACTAAAAACTAAATATAACATTAAGAAATGAAAAATAAGGAAAGAACAACAATTTAAGAATCAGCCTATTAAATAAATACAGTATATTATAGTGTGAATTTAATATAAGGATTTTGGTGGTAGGTATACATTTATATTAAGGGAGCTAACGTAAGTATATCATTAGTTAGGAACTTTATTTAGACCATGTTTAATAATAACTTATAATATACATTTTAAAATAATTAGATATTGAAGCAAAATTTTTCATTTAAAAAGAAACTAGAAGGAATATAAGTAGACATGTATTACGTAAAATATATATTAATGTATGTAGACAAGGGAAATGCAAGTGGGTTTCAATAATGGAAATATCTCAAGTTAATTTATTTTATAGAAGCATATAATTAAAATACTTGCTTTGGACCTTCTCCAACTTCAAGCCTAATCTATATAAATATTACAGATAGTTATATTTGTTTGTTGGCTACTGTGTGTCAGGATGCCTTCCTTCACAAAGAGTGTAGGAATTATATCCATTATCTTATTTTAAAATGAAATAGTTAACTGATTTTATGAAATAAGTACCGAAAGAACAATTTTATTTTTTATTTTTGTTTTTATTTTTGTTAGACAAATATAAAAGATATTTAATAACAAATTTAATGAAAATGGATAACTAAAGAAAAGGGAATCCCTATATGAATGGAAGGAAGATAAATATTTTTTAGTATGTAAGATAATGTTAATAATTTATAAATGCTAAATAAATAAAGAATATTGACACAAATAATTAGGCATCGGTACACGTGGTATTGGTTTTATTAGTATTGTTTTTTTTTTTCAAAACCAATATCCACCTATAAAGAAAAACACAAAATCCACTAGCATCATAATTATCACAAATGCATACAATTGTTTATTTATATTTATTTGTTATATTAAATGATAATATTAAAATCTTTTAATTTAAAAAATGTAATTCTAGTCGTTACTTATTGTAATAATGTTTTCTTTAACAACAATAT
This sequence comes from Acyrthosiphon pisum, assembly GCF_005508785.2. Taxonomy (NCBI): domain Eukaryota; kingdom Metazoa; phylum Arthropoda; class Insecta; order Hemiptera; family Aphididae; genus Acyrthosiphon; species Acyrthosiphon pisum. The sequence goes on from NC_042494.1 coordinate 61,487,989, forward strand.
TAATACAACAAACAATTAAATAAATATGTATTATGTATAGATACAGACATGCGTCTAGGTATGTCAAAAATCCATACACAAATATTCCCGGACACAGAAATGTACATAAACAAATAATAAAAGCAGGTAAGTGGATGTCGCTCTGCTGTACAGTAGATTACAAGCGAGTCATTGTATAATGGAATGTATTAGGCTTGAATTCAATGATATTATATCATTGTATAAGAAAAACGATTCTGAGTGGAGACGGTTTGTCAGTTTGTATATTTTATATTGTTATTATTTATTTTATCATGTAAGTTAAATTAATATCATAATATTATAATGTTTTATTTGTTTCTATGGTGATAAACAAGGCGTTAGAAATTAAAACCCCATTTTTAGCGTTTTTTCGTAATTTTTCAGTGGTTTTTTCCGTGGCATTTAATAACTATTGAGAATATCAAAAAATGACCTCTCTAAAGTACCATCTTGATCCAATTTGCTAAAATATAAGGTACTATATTATGTTAAAATCGAAGCACTAAATTTTGTATACAGGATATAAAAAAAAAAAAATAAGCACCATTGTAAAACCAATAGCAAAATTAGTTAATGGATAATAATTTAATGCACCAAATTTTTTGAACTTATTAAAATTAATTTTTATTAAAAAGTAAATTATTATATAGTATTACTGTTACTTATAAACAATTTTATTTTTCTGCATTGATCATTAGATACTTAGACCCAAAATTTAAGATAGAGAAAAATACGATCTGGAAAACCAGCATATTTTAAAACGGGATAGTCAACATCGACAATAAGCTTTATTTATTTTTATTAAGTCAATCGCAAGTTAAGACGTGTTATATAACGATGTGATATGACAGTTTGTGATAAATAACATTAAATTAATTTTAATTTTAAATTTTAAATTCTAAATCTTAAATTAATTTTAATTTTTAAAACTTTATTGTCTATTTTAAAATTAATAAAAAAAATTCAGTAAATGGACATTTTTGTATTTGGCCAAGTTTTCTACTGGTGATTTTTGTATATGGACGTAATCACTTAAAAAAATTTTTGTTGTTTTTACCGACTGCCATACAAATATACATTACAACATTGCATGTACCTATACCATAATCACGTCTGTTGTGTGGACAATTATCCAGTCCAGAGTCTAAGCAATGTTTAATATTTTACTTATTTATCTCAATAGATTTTTAGATTTTTTGAATTTTCTGTTTAATTTGTAAAAAAAAAAAACAGTTCTTTAGTGTAATTTTATTTTTTCATTTGTTAATCTTTATTTCATTAACTTTGTTTAAACCAAATATTAATATTAAATAATATGTATATTTAAATGTATTATAAATAATCAATGCTAATATATAAATATTATATAACATCGGTTTTTAAAATTAGCAAATAAGTATAATATACCTACCCCAAAAATCATTTAAAAATAACTACAAAATGAAAATTAAATTTTATGTATTTATTCGACATAACATAAATTAAATTTATAGCTGACCTTTGTAGTCAGCTTTATATTAGACTCATAGAAAAGAAAACAAAAAATTCCCACAAAATCCGAACTTTAATCGTAACTATACCCTGTTCCAAAAGAGAAGACACCAGATTTACGTAGCAAAACCGGATTTGTCTGTGGCCGCCTGGTGTCTTCTCTTTTGAAGCAGGGTATAGGGGGGTCTTACTTTTGTGAATACCACAATTAAAGATGGTATGGTTGCCTAACGAATCTAGAAAAGTGTCTACTGAAATGAATCTCCATTATCAGTATTAAACAGATGCAGACTTACGCACTAGCGCTTATTTGTTATAGTGACTATAAATGCAATTACCTTTTAAATGTAAATTGAAATTCTGTGATAACCACTATGAAATATAAGTGCTAGTGCTTAAGTCTTCAGCTGTTTAATTTAACTATAATACTGACTGGAGATTCATTTCGGTAGACACTTTTCAAGTATGGAAATTATGGGTCGATGGGCAACCATACTATCTATATCAATATCAACCATACTAACATACACAAATATCATGAACACTTATCGGAATCATATTCATGCGGGTTATGTAAGGGTATTCGGTATGAATATGTGAATGATTTTAATTGATATCAACTGAACATTTATATTATTTATTATACCTATATATCAAAAATAGTTATTAATTTAACAAAAATAAATAATTATTAACTAACGATTTCTAGAAGGCCGTCAGATATGCATTACTTAAAAGTAAATAGTTATACTATGTGTTATTGATTATTAATTAATTTAATCTATTAATCCATATAATATTCTATGAAATGGGAAAAATCATCTTCAACCTACGAGTAAAAATAGAGAACTACATAAGTGAAGGCGTAAATACATGAATACGTGTAAGTAGAGGTACACGTGAAACAAGGAGCCCTAATCATAACACATGAAATTGATAATTTTGCTTTTTAATGTAATAAATGTACCTACCTAACAAATAATAGCAAAAGTATATGTATATTATTTATATTATACATGCTTAATTTGCATTGTGATATTAAATTTGAAAGAAAGAATTTAAGAACCTAACCTACCCTAATGTACAAACTAGACTTGATTTCTTATTAATAAAAATGATAAATTGAAACTTTTTGAGTGTTTCTTTTCTTAAAAGGGTTCATTGTGCACATATTACTTATGTATGATTTTATTAAATATTTTCTAAAAAATAAGAATCTACCTAAATTAATATAATGTTGTTAAGGGGGCTGCAGCGTAATCCATTCTAAGAAGTAAAAATTAGGCATTTTTTTATTTCATTTTATATGGGTCTTGTGAATGTGTTGAAAGTCAATGAACATTAGTGTGTGTAATTCGCAGTACCGATCACGTTGTATAGGGGAATCATAATGACCGAATATTATGTACATCTATCATTTTACCTACGCACGTGCACAAGTCACCACATATTACTTTATAAAATTACAAACATTTTTTTTCAAAAAATACAGTCAGTGACTTCAATCCCTACACTCAGTAGAATGTTCCGATTTAAATTTTGAAAGCAGATTTGAATTCTTCTTTAAATTTGCTATGCTATAACTGTCTTATATTTTTCATGTTCTATATCAATGTACTTTAATCTATTTTTACTCTTTTTGTAAATGATTTCTGAGTAAAAAAAAATAAAATTGTCAAAATAATTTAGTGACAAATTCAAATCTGCTTTCAAAATTAATATAAGAACATTATATTGGGCGCAGTGATTGAAGTCATGAGCATTGGTTTCGGCCGAAAATTTATCACGCTCCAGCCCCCTTAATATAATTATCTTGTACGTAATTTACCTACTCAAGTATGAAATATTATTCAGTTGATGTAAAATTTAAGACATAAATTCAAGAAACACTGATACAATATTGCAAGACAGTAAAATTACCACTTAATTAAGTTTATAATAAATTAATCACTTACTGTCAGAGCTAGTAATTGTACAAGAAGTATTTCGCCTGAGTCGTTTACGGGCAGGCTGAGATAAAGGTGGTGTAGCAGCCGACTGCAATACCGATGCAGTAGCTGATGCTGTAGGTGATGTAGGACGAGTAGCAGTTGGGTGAACTGGTGCTGTAGCATTAAATCCAGCTGTACTAGCATCATGTAAGTGTAAAGGTGATTTTCGACCACGTAAATCATAAGGTGGCACATGTTGGAAACTACTAGTACTGGTACTAGCGCCTCCTGGAGTTGCATAGCTACCACTTGCAGCAACTAAAGGTTCACATGTTACTCCAGCTTCAACCACTCCACCTAAACAATAATAATAAAAAAAATATTATATTAGGCAAGTATATTTAAAATCAATTACCTAAAGAAAAAAATTATTTTGATTTTGAACTTTTTGTGATAAATAATAATTAAGTAATATGATATTGGAATGCAGTACTACCTACCCTAGTACCTAAATTCAAAAACCTAAAATTGACGGGTATACCAGTGCCGTAGCCAGGAAGGTTTTTCGGGGGGGGGGGGGGGGGG
>NC_042494.1:61493439-61507242 GCF_005508785.2 Acyrthosiphon pisum
GGAACGAGCTGTTTTATTTAATAATATAGCGATATTTACTTATGTATAATATATATTGTTGTCCATACAGCGTCTCCGGATGTAATCGTGGTACCAGAGAACAAGATCGGTGTTGGTCGCTGAAGAGTTACAACTCTCGTGCAAAGCCGTAGGAGACCCGGAACCTTTGATAACGTAGGCCAAAGACGACATTAATCTAGAACTTGGCCAAAGAGTTCAGGTAAGATTATTTCAAGGTATACGGAAATTGATCTTTCGGGCCAACCCAGTTAAAAATCAGGTTATATATAATCGTACACTGTTGTTAAAAATGTTCTATAAACCCCCTAGATACGGCACTAGGGTATACAATTTTAAAATAAACATAATAAGTGTCATAACTGAAGAGTAGTTTAAACTCGAGTTTTAATGAGGTGAAGATATTTTTAAGGAAATTAGTGAGAAACAATAAATAAAAAATGATAGGGAAGTGCCTAGGTACACTTATTTATTCAATATTAGGAAAAATTATATTATGATTACCTAAATTCATATTTAAAAAAGAATCTAATTAAAATGGGTATTGATACTAATAACAAACATAGTAAAACTAGGTTTTATTTATTTTCATCAACTAAAATTTAAAAATTGATTTTTATGAATCACTATTTCACAAATTAAAACATAAATATTATGAATTGAGGAACCATGTAATATCATTACAATCGAGGTTACAATTTACAAAATGATTTAAAACAGGATTTAAAAGTAATTGATATTAACATAACCTTTTTAGAGTAAATGTTTCATATACAAGTAACTAGATAAGTACCCAGGTTCTAATTTTTTCATTAAGTAGACGTATTTAATTCAACGCTTCAATAATTTTAATGAATTTAATGTTTCAAGGCCCTGGCCCACGAACAAGTAATTTATAATGGGTTTAGCTATGATTTCTTTTTCTTTATTAAATCTCCTTGAAATAATATAACAAGTAGGTAAATGTATGGATATAAAAAATAATATTCATTATTTAAAACAAGGTCTATAAAATTAACACTAGTATCTATTTGAAAAAAAATAATAGTTATTTAATAGTATTTTAATATAATTTTGTTATTATTTATGGGTAGTTGGTAATAGTTCAACTAAAATTAATGAATCATAACAATATTTTTGAAACACACAATAAGTACCTACCTAATCTAATACCATTTACGATTTACCTACCTATTAATTTAATTATTTATCATAAAGTATTAATGGTTATACCTGATAGGTAGGAATAAACAGAGAAATAATGGTCCAAACAGACATCAAATTTTGCCGACCGGTCACTTGTCAAAAACTAAGCCAGCACTAACAAACCATGGTGAACTGACCATCCGGCAAAAAACATATGTTTACTAAAATCTAACTCTACGACTATATAAAAAAAAACTATATAGCATTGACGGCCATCAATATCCAGTCATCTATTTGGACCCTAAATGATTATTATATTAGGTAAGTATAGGTACTATATAGGTAATAAAATGGTATAAAATGGTAAAAGTGAGAAAACATAGTATGTTAACATGTACCTAAGGTATCTTTAAAATATCTGAGCGTAGTAAACTATTTAAGAGATAATGGTAACAGACAACAGTTATTAAATAAGAAGGTATTTCTCGAGGTATTTCTGTACGAGGCCTACAATAAATATTATAAGGTTATGACTGATAATTCCAGTAAATAAGGTACAAACAAACAGCGGCCAACCAACCTATCTTGCGACGATTGATACGGCAGGGTCATTCGCCAGAACAAAGGCACTGGTGGCAGACCAGCCAAATGCAATCCCAGGAAAGCAGAGGTCCTAACTACCCATTTCTCTGCAGGTAATTAATTTCCCCCACTCCTCTTTCCCCGTTCATGGCACAGCACTAGTGCCCACCCGAGTGCCATACCGATCGCCCGCGGGGGCCCCCATGACACTAAGCACCCCCGAAAATCTTGACCTAAAATCCCGTGGTCGACGGCGCGAGACTACCATTGCCGTGCGGTGCCCAAGCGGCGGAACGCAGAAGGCCCCGCGCGGGGCCCCGTTTATCGATTCGGAAAGTCGTACGCACACGCACACGCAACACATTTTACCTTGAAAGCAATCTCTTCTCGCTGGGCCGTCACACGCGGCTCATTGTCATGGGGGCACCTCCAAAGGTCTCTCCCCCCCCCCCATATTCCAGGGGAAAACGGGAAACCCTCGGCGAAGCGGTAAACTATAGGTACCTAGATACCTAAGTACTCACCAGAATTCGACGTCCTAGATGGTATGGGCAGACGGTTAGAGCCTTTTCTCCTCGTCCTCCGTGTATAAGAACGAGTCGAGCTGAACGATGCGCTCGGCATTCTCTTCGAGGAAGTTTTTCGTACAATTTTTAAAACGCGTCGCGTACGGTCGGACGACGAAATTATATATAAAACGAAACGACTGAGACGGTAAAATGCGTAAAAAAATTATCACAAAATTGATTGATTATTATTATTATTTATTATTTATTATTTATTATTATTATTACTATTGCACGCGAACGCGAATACCTACGACGGATACATACGGACACCGCACGCGCACACGTACACAATTTTATATATAAATATAGACGTCAGACGCACACACGCACACACGCACACACTGGCTTCTGCGGTCCGCCACTCTACTCTAAACCTACTCTAGACTATAGATTAACAATAATATTATTTATTAGAATATTAAAGTATTATTATTATTTTTTATAAAATTTATATTACGTTGCGTACGTGTGTGTAATAGTTGTGTGTGTATACGCGAACGCGGCGGCGGCGGCGACGACGACAACGGCGACGACGACGACAACGCTCTCACACACACACACAGTCACTGTAGTCACTCACTAGTCTGTAGCTCACACGCACATAATATACACACCACAACTCGGCTCTCCCGCACGCACACAATCTCGAATACGAACGCACCAACGAGCACACAGGCGCACGCACACGCTCTCGCGGTTCGGGTCGGCGGCGAAACAAAAGAAAGGAGGCACAAGGCAGCTGCTGCTGCTGGTCATGAACGACGACGACGGCAGCGGTGAAGTCGCACGGGCATTTTTTCTCCTCTCTCGGCAAACGTCTACTCTCTCTCTCGCTCACTCTCACACGCTCTCCCTCCAACACTTTCTCACTCTATCAAAGAGTCTCTCTGTCTATTGCACGCACGCACTGTAGCGCCACATAAAGTCTCCCCACTGCGCCCCTCACTGACCACCGCCGTTTCGCTGCTGCTACTACAACAGTACTACTACAATTACTACAATAAAATACTACTACCACCACTACCACCCCTCGCTCAACGAAGAGTACCGCGCGGCCGCGCAAGCACTCACCCACTCATGGTCGGCGAAGGCGGCGACGAACGACGGCGGACGACGAAGACCATTAATGAAAAAATAAAAATAATGTGGACGCGGTCACACGCATCGTGCACCGTCAAGTCGGGGGCGCCCCTCGAACCAATGCCGCGTCCCGGAACCGGTCACGTGACACCCCGGACAACAGTGAACAGACGAATGTACCGCCGCCGCCGTCGCACTCTCACAGACGGGTGTACGGGACGTTCGGCGTGTGGGGGTCTCCGCCACCGTCGTCAGGCGAACGGCTGAACGAGTGTAATATTTTTTGTCTCTCTACACGCGATTTCTAGGTTTTTTTTCAGATCTCGCTCGTCGGACCCGGCCCAGCCGTCCGCACCCTATCGAGGCCTCTGTACTCGAACTGTACACGATTTTTTTCCGTCTACTTTTACCTGAATTATTAATTATTCGATGACGTTTGACACGACGTCGTTGAGTACATTATATTATTTTCATGGTGCCATGAGTATTATTATTGCGCAATTGCGACATTATTAATATTTTAATTATCTAACTGAGTACTAACTGAAATTAATTTATTATCATAATTTGTATTGGCGCAAATAAGGGGAGACCCATAGACCTTATACCACAGAATATTATTCTGTGCTTATACTATTACCTTATTAGTATAAGGTCTATGGAGAGACCTCAAATTTCTACCAAGTCCCCCAATTCACAAAGTAGTACTTGATATTAAGCAAGTCATTTTTAGAAAATATTGTGAAACAATGGAAGGGTCTTCAGCTCTTCCTCCGCCAAATGATATTTTTGAGTAATTGAACTCTAATCTGAAATATAAATTCAAAACATTCCATTATTAGATATTTTGATAGCACTTATCACTAACTGATAACAAATAGCACCTGTCATATTTTTATTTTTGCTCATCAGTTGCTACTATCATAGTAGTCTATTGTACTATCGTAGCACTTAGCTATTATTTAGGTAATGTGTTTTGTGTTAATCGCTATAATATACCTATATAGTTTAGTAGTTAATTAATATTTTGGATTGAGACACTTACCATTTGTTTGACTTTTGAATGTTCCTTTTTAAGTTGTAATTGTAGTTATAAGTCGAAAAAGTTAAATAATAGTACAGATATAATACACGATTTACTCGTTGAATTCATGGGTTACTGTAGGAAAAAATAGTAATTTAAATCATATTATTTAGTATTCTATATTTATGTGATTTACTAATTCACATAGAAGGTAAATAATTGTACAATAATCGTATATACGATTGTTGTGTAAATACTAAATTAATTACCTTTTTTTTTATTATTTGGTTCTTATTGTATTTCAAAAATGTTAGGTTAACATAAATTAATTTGTTCTTTATATTTAATAACTTAACATTTGCAATAATAAATATAGTTTTCAATTTTATGTTAAGCCCAAAGGTTAAAAGTAATGATTTAAAAATTTAAATTAATAATTTTTAAAGGCGAATGTAATATAATATATTATTATAATGTTAAGTCATTTCATAACCTTTAAATAATAAGCCTAACTAATAATTTTTGAGTCATTAAACAGATTTTGACATTAAAATAAAAACTATTAAATAATAAAACTATACATTGTACATTCTATGAAAATTAAACATTGAATTTAAAATGTCTTCAATACCTAATAGCAAATGGCATTAACAAAATTCTGATTTCCCTCCTGCCATCATTATATTTCCTCACAGTTATGTTTTAATTTGTTGTTTTTATCTTTAATCTGGTGATCCAGATTTGCGCTGTACAATGATTGATAAGTCAGCTACAATTTCCAGTCGCATTTTTGAAATTTATATCCAATTTGTTGGATGTTTGTGTTTAACCCAAATCAATATTAAACCTATTTTATAAGTATTAGTGCATGTGTGTATACAAACGTACTACATACCGATCCATGAGCTGAGCTTTGATAATATTATATTTTTTTTATTAATTATTTGCTTTCATCAATTGCTTATAAATTATAATTATATTATATTATTATTATTATTATTATTATCATCATTATTATTATAGGTTTATGAAGGGTATATTTTGGTTTGGAAATGTTGACCTAGATTCCTAGTCGTTATAATTGAAAAATTATTCTGGAATAATTTTAATCTCAAACCATATTACATATTTATGTAATTTGTATTTTGTTATGCTAATTTCAATTTCTGACCATCTAAAATGTAAATCATTAAAACAGCAACTTTTGAGTTGAAATAATTAAATTATAAAAAGTAAATTATTTCAGTATTGTATTGTATATCAATTAAAAATCTATTGTATAATTTAAACTAGTAAAATGGGCATTTGTGTATTTGATAATTGCACCAACATAATATACTCATTACTCGTAGACGAAAGACATTATTTTACAATACCTACTCTTGAAATGTTCAATCTCTTCAAATGTTGATAATAAAGACATAAATTCAATATTATGCTAAAACTTTTTAAATAAATAAATTGACATTAAACAATCAATAACTTTTAATAAATAATTTTTTGAAATACCTACACAAATTTTAATTTTTCTGTTAATAGCTAACCATCAACATTCACTATATGAGAAAAAAATGACAAGACTATAATTTTGTTCTTAAAATGAATATAGACAAATTAAATTACCAATGTTCTTACATAAAATGCATTCTGGAATGTCTCTTATTATCTGTGATATACGTATCCAGTTTATATGTATGGAATTCACAACATTCTAGGTAATTTTATAATTTATTTATTCATGAACAATAAACACAAACTATGCGTAATATTGTAATTCTATAAACCTATTTGATTATTTATTACTTGTTTTCTGTTTTTTGTACTAAGAGATCATCCATCGACTATAAAGAAAAGATTTCTTAGTGTATCATTCATGCTAATATTTTCACCATTATATACGTGGTATTTCATTAGTGACAAAACTAAAGTAAGACATACTTATTATAAAATTGTTTTTATTTTCTTAAAAATTGAAATAAATATTTTTAGGTACCTATTCGGTATTGGTTGGGTTTGAAATGGGATGGAATATTTATGTCTGCAGCTTCTTCACTCATCTTAACATGTATATTATTCATGGGTCCAATATGCTTAATTTGTTGTAAAAACATTCAATTAAAAAATATTATTAGTAAGTTTTAAAAGGCTTACCTAGTAAAATAATATACCTAATACAATTTAATAATTGAAAAATTGAATAATCCTCAGGTATTGAAAATATAAAATCAAAGTTAACAGAATTAATTTGGCTCAGAAATTATGTGGTGGCGCCAATATCTGAAGAATTTACTTTTAGAGCTTGCATTATACCTCTATTACTTCAAAGTTTCCAGCCAATGACCACTATTTTCATTTGTCCAATATTTTTTGGAGCAGGTAATGTAACTTTTTAATTAATATGACTACAATTAATCTAATCTTTAGTTTTATTATATATCTTGTATAGCTCATTTTAATCAATGGATAGAAAGGATGCGAGCAGGTGTACCATGTTTAGATGCTTTTATTATGTCAGGTACATTTTTTAATTCTTAAAAACATTTTATTGTTTTAAGCTCAATTGTTGAATCTCACACAAGAACTATATACTTGGATTTCACCCCTTGGTAATGTTGAAATATTCTGAGGAAGGGTTACTTACAACTTTATATACTCTGTCTAACGAGAGAATACACTGTAATCAGTTTTTCCGTTCAACTTCCACCCATTTAAATTTTAAACTGATCCAATATAGCAGAGATAAACAGAATCAGTGTGATCTCTCACTAGACAGAGTATAGTTAAAGTTTAACATGTTCAACGCCGGTGACGCGGTAACGTATCAAAAATGAATACGTTTATATGCGCTGTAATTAAATCAGATTTTTTTTTAATAAACTGAAACTTAGATAGGCCATTGATAATGTACTCTAAATTTAAAGGTATGGATGGTTTTAGTTTTTGTTTTTTTCCGTCATTTTTGAAATCAAGGACAGCGTTGAATGTGTTAATAATCAATATTTATAATTAAAATGTTTTGTTCTGAAATTGATCATTTAATATTCACTTAATAATTATTAGCATTCTAGTGTTTCAGTTTATGTATACTACAATATTTGGAGCATATTCGGCACTGCTGTTCATCTCCACTGGAAATGTTATAGGACCAATCATGGCTCATAAATTTTGCAATCACATGGGATTTCCTGACTTCCGAGAAATGTTTCAATTTCAAGAGCCAAAACGTACCTGTTTACTAGTTCTTTCATTAGTTGGATTAATACTCTGGTGCATATTGATTAAATATACTACTGACCCACGCATATATTCTAACCAAATGGATTGGACTGAAATGAACCAATGTAATACCATAAACTCCAGCAATAATTTTGAGCAAAAATATTTTGTAAAATTGTAAACACAAATACCTTTATTTACATACACACAAAAAAAGAATATTATGTACAACTTTATAACATTTTGATAAAATTGTTTAGCTCAAAAATGTAATATAAATGCTTCTATTTAAATTGAAGCAATCAAACATAACAAAAATGTTAAATTTAAAATAAAAGACTGGATTTAGAAGAAGTTGTTAAGATTTTTTTTTAAGAAACACAAAATAATTATATATTATATTGTGTTGTTTATACCATATATAAGAAAAACAGTAAATGAGAAAAAAATTGTTTGATATATCACAAAAAGTAGTTAAAAAGTAGGTATATGAATATGTGAATAAATGAGTTATGTTGAACATAGAATAGTAAATATTTTTCAGTATTCAGAAATATGCTTGTATATTCCTAAACAATTTAACCAATAAGAACATAATATTATTATGAATTACCTTAAATTTGAATAGAAAATAATGTATTATCAACTTTAAATTATACATCATAATGGTAACAAAATATTTTTTGAAATAATAACAATAATTTATTAGGTTGCTTTTTTTAAAATACAAGTCTGTTGTGATATTTAAATTTATAAAAAACATTATTTTCTATTATATTTTATTTATAAATTTACAAATATTTTTTTCAACAATTAAAAAAAAAATACTAGGTATTTTTTTTTACTTATTTCTACCTATAGCTTAAATGGTTTGACCCATTTATTTAAAATCCAAAATTAATTATTTGAATTATATTAAGGAATCAATTGTACTTGGGTCAGTAGACTAAATCACAGATTGAAAACATTAATCCCATCACTGAGTTGATCTGTATACAGATCACCTTGAGTAACACAAATTCTTATTTAAGATCAGTACAAAATTCAAGAGTCCAATTTACCAGTCGATGAGATATTTCTGATTTTTTGACGACTATGGAACTTGCATGCTATTTAAGTCGCCTGAAATATATAAATATAACATTAAAATAATAAATTATTCTGACAAATTATAAATAACAAACATTTTGGTAACAACAGATATTAGACTGACTTGCATGTTGAAATCTTCTTCCAGCTTCTTCTTTTTCATTGCCATCGAAATACCAAAGAGTAATTGCATACCTAAACCAAATTAATGCAAATACATTGATTAAACTCAATTACATACTTCAGAAATTTTCATAAGGTGTAAAGGTTCATATATGCAAAATTCACCTGGTTTTAAAAGCTGGTTGAACTTCATGAGGATTTCTTCGGTCAGACCAAAAGAATAATATACGATCAAATAATGGTTCTATATCAGCTACTTGATCACTCCAACCTTCCGGAAATATTCTTAGCAGGCCACCATTTTCCTATATTAATAAACAATTAATAAATTCAATCAGCTTATTATTAAATCATAGATTATAAAAATGTATATTATTAAAACTATTAAACAATGTCATTGACCAATTTTATCTAAACACAAATAGAATAATTTTGAAAACTATTATATAGAATATTAGTTCCGTGAACCAATTTTTCTGCATTAAAGAATAGAGGTATTTTAATAAGTTTATCAATGTTATTTATAATATCAATTACAAGATAAAAATGCTGTTAAATGTTACAAGAAATTAAATATAATAATAAATCAGAAACATGAGACCATTTATTGATTTTCGTCTACTGGTAATATGATTATTTTATTTTATCGCAAATAATTTACCTATCATTAAGAGCTAATTTTTATTAATTTATAATAAAAATATAATTATAATCATTATAAAACTACATGAAAAAAAATAATAAATAATAAGAACAAAATTAATTTCATAAACCAGACTAAATATAAATCTTGGATGTCTACCAATATTTTACTTGAGTGCTTACTTTAATATCCCAGTCTTTATTTAAATAATATATCGCAGTAATACATCGGCCATCTTTGTTTGGATTATCTACATGCTTGACATAATGAGATCCATGTCCTGGATAACAAGCGACCATAGCCTAAAATAAATTTATGTAATTTAATTATATGTAAAAGTTAATAATAAAAACCTATAACTAAAGTAGGATAGCTATAACTGTTTATTTGAAATACAATAATGTTTAGAGTAGCTAGTTCTATTTCAACCAAAGAGAATGACAAAAAAAATCAACAATATTATAATAGTAAAAGATATTCTATTGTAATAATATTTTCTTCGGTAGTATAAGACGTAAGTGATAACTAGTAAGTACAAACAGGATACCGGAGATGTTATATCCTTGACCCTGATTACTAAAATTAAACTTAAAGACTACTTTTGCTAATCAGAGTAAAATATCTAAAATCAGTACATATGATATACAAGATTGAACATACAATTGGCCCACAAACTTTGCCAATGTTCATAGTTCATACATCATATTCACAGGGCCGACTTTAACTTTTTTAGCACCCAGTGCTAGAATTATTTTGGCACCTATCAACCACTCTCAAATTCAAATTTAGATGACTCTGGCCATTCTGATTTGGGCGCCCTGTGCCTTCGAATGTGTCAATTGTATCTTAAGCCGATCCTGAATATTCTTAACCTTATTAGAAAAGTATTCCATAATAGTTATGTATACATTAAAAATAAAAGATTGCTTTTTTTAAAAAGAAAAAAACCTTTTAACTAAATAGTGACAGAAAATAAATGTAGCCAGTTAAATTATTTATTTAGTTTTATAACTTAAAATAATTCATCAATTGGATTTTTCGACTTGATTATTGCTTGGATCTATATGTCAATAAACCAGCTAAATGTATTTATATTATGGTACTCTTAACCCGTCATTGGTCGCATGGTGAGATATTTTCTAACCTTGGTAATACTTTAGTATACGATACCACTACCTATTGTATCGGTTTATTGCCTTGGGCATCCATATACGTGCTTAGTAACATAGTATAATCTAAAAATAATTGTACATCAACCAAAATTGTAATTGACAATCAATTGGCAATATTTCTATAGTAGAATATAGAAGTTTGGTGATCAATACTTACATAGTGAGAGAAATTCTCTACACGTGACCAATGAAATATAAAAAAAATATGCAACCAATAACGAGTTGACTTAGCTAAATATATCAATATTTTATATTTTTTTTTATACAAACTTAGCTAACCGTGACTACCTCAAGACTTATCCATACTGACGTCAGCAAAGACGAAGAATCAGTCTAATAAATACAACCACAGTTAGAATACCTTAATAACTATTATGTAATCTTAGCACATATTTGTAATTATTGTAATTAAATTGTTAAAACTTGTAATAGAAGGTACATAGTAATGGGTGAATATAGTTATAAATATGTTGAAGTCATTATTTTAATCAAAATTTATTTTTATGCAAGGAAATTTTAAACAAATTAGATAGTAATTATAGCTACCTATTCAGCCGTCATAAGATAAATGGGCAAGTTACTTTCAAACGTTTTGTACAAAAACAGGTTTTTACTTTTTAAGTTGTTCCATAGTATTGGTATAAGTTATTTTATATTTTATTAAATATTAATAAATTAAGTTATTTGGGTTTTATTACAGTAGTCAGTAGTCAGAAATTTATAATATTTAAAAGCTACATATTATAAAATATTAATGTTATTATTGTAATTTTAAAATATTATGCAGCAAATTATTATTTTTACAACAGACTTAGCTAAAATGCAGTATAAATACCTATAGTTACGCAATTTTACGGTATATTTACCCGGTACCTGGAATTTTTCATCAACTTACATAGTGTTTTAGCTTGTGAGGGCAGTATGGTCAAATCATTTTATTTTATGACTACATAGTTTATTGTTACATATTATGTGCCCTAACAATACTATTAATATTAAAAACTAAGAGTTAAGGTATACATTCTATGTAAAGCCTGGTCCAGACTTAAGTTTTTTTATTTTGAACCTACATCAATTTCTTGAATATAATGAATTTTTCTAATCAACTTACTTTGGTTCTGCCATTAATTGTATAGTTTCCAAGTTTACCATTGTCATTCATTTTGTTTGATCCCATGACTACGGCATCAACATCACTTATAAGCTGTCCAATTTGTTTGCAACAATCCTCACGACCATCAACCCAAATGATCTGATCACCTCGTATAGTTTTGAGATTATTACTCGCTTTATTTCGAACCAATTGACCATCCTTGAATACTCCCATGTTATATAGATTCAAAACTTCATCTAGTACAGTCATACCACGTTGATAACCTAGGAAATTATCTAACACGCACACTCCATACAGATCCATGTCGCGTATAATGTTGCGACATAGATCAACATAGTCGCTGCGCTGGGACATTGGTACATTGGTACTTTGAACACTGTGGCTGGCTCTTCTATTTCGATTTCGTCCCATTACAAAGACATATTCTGAGAAAAAAAACACAATACACCTGTAAATATACAACATTCGTCGACAAAGCTTTAAGGCAATCTCGACCACTACTAGCTGGTGTCCTGGCATACCTACCTCACATGATAGTGTGAAAGATCGGACAATATAGTGTTTTTTTATTTTTACTCGATCACGTCGAGGCTGGTGATGATTTCGTGTCGAATCACAATTGTTGGTCGTAGTTTTTCATTAAGGTCACGACTATGGCCGCGCAGGTGCGAAAGATACTGAATGCAAAATCACTCACACACCGGGAGATCTGACGACAGACGAAATCTTCTGATGGTACTATAACTGATCGCCACCCGGAAATGGAAAATAAAAACTAAAAACATTCGATTCACACACCAGCAAATTTCTTACAAACACACGCACAAGCGTAAGCACACACGGGCGAAGTGCGAGATCGTAGTTCGTACACACATTGACACACAGACCCGATCGAATGAAAAACACATGAATATCGCAATTCGCAAACGGACCACGGACGAACCACGAACACAAACTGCACGTACGCACTACGGCTACTACGGCACCTACCTACCTACATAGTACATAATATTAAAATAGTAATAATAATAATAATAATAATAATAATAATAATAATAATACTTATCTCGGAGGCGCACTATCTACGAAGAGATAACACCGGCGGTGACGGCGAATGAAAGTAGCTGCCCGAATGCGGGTCTCGCCGGTAATGTGGTCACGCTACAGTCCCTGGTATGGTATACAGACAGGTGCACGAGCAAGCCACACAGGCACATGGCCACGGCCCACGGGACACTGTCTGGGTGCAGTGGTTCACCTCAAATATATACGACCCGGGACAACAACATAGAAATACATAGAATCTATAGTGCCCATAGAGTAATATAGAGTATTTAATATAGAGTATTACTCTATGATAGTGCCCCACAGGCTACAACAGACTATGGTCAAAACTGGCGACCAATCCTTATCAGTTCCCCCTGAAATTGTAGTTGTGATTGTCGTTATTTTACCCCTTAAAAATAAATATAATATGAAAAAAAATGTTTATACCTATTACTGCATTAGTTTAAATATTTCATATAAAAATACAAGTCATGGTTCTATAATTTATTTTAAATATTGTAATCCTTTTATAATATAGCAATATAAAATAATTTTTTAAGGAGTAAAATTAAGAAATTTTAATAGCAATCTCGAGCTGCTCGCCAGGTTCTAAAGTAGTAAATGCCCCGTATTGCCATATACAGTATTTGATCACCTTTACAAATCTGCAATACAGCACCGATCGCATGTCGTGTCGGGTTCTGTACATTTCAGTGTTTGGAAGGAACGAATTCCAAAAGGAACGGATTCCTTATTTAAAGAACGGCACGATGCACGAATTCCTTTTTATAAAAAAAGGACGAGAAAATGAACTAGGTCTTGGCCAACCTTTTTTTTTTTTTTTATTTGGCATAAACAATCTATACTATTTGAAGCACGATAAGTTTATATGATAAGAGTAGTAGAACATGATTGTTTGGAATAAGCAGCCACCCATTAGTGGTTCTTGGCAAATGATAATATTTTTATTTTTTTTTTTT
>NC_042494.1:61508061-61510012 GCF_005508785.2 Acyrthosiphon pisum
TTTATTATTAACGCGAGTTATGAGTATTTTAAAATTGTAAATTTTTTATTCATCTTAAAATACTTATAACTCGTGTTAAAATTAAAATATAATAAAAATCATATGAGGTTGTCTAGATAATAATCTTACCTTTAGATTTTATAAGAGATCAATTTGCTCTAATTTTTAAACTAACGGAGCTACACGTGTTCTGCTGAGCGTAAAATTTACTATGTTACGCACTTGTAAGACGGAGACAACACATGCGGGTATCACGTCCTCTTAATTATTAATATGTATATAATACTATTAATTATAATACATTAATACATTATGTAGTTGTTATCAAGACTCACAGTTAGATCTAGAACGACCATAAGAACTAAGCAGTATAAAATAAAAAATACAAACTTCCCCTATAAAACGTATAGATATTCTTTTCTGACCGTTTCCAGAAGCGATTTATGATTTAAAAAATGCACAACTATCGTATATTCGTATATGTTGTTCAACATCAACCAATGTAACATAAAATAGGATTTTTTTTACGTTTTTTCGGAAAACATCATTTTCATAATATTTAACGATGAATTGTGTATTTGTGTACTGAACGTCTGTACTCTAGTCTCTAGATAATACGGTACAGATAGGTTTCACGGGAAGAGTCGATGTTTACACGTAAGTTTGTTTTTATATTATATTGGTACACAATTTGTACCAGTGATTTACCCCTTGGTAAATTTAAAAATGTCTTTGGAGATAAAATATTTTCATTTTGCCTAAGAATTTCTTATAATTACATATTACATGTCATATGTAGTGTAACTTGGTCGGGGGAACCTTGTGTCCTTGTTACGATATTAGTTATCCAGAGAAGGTTTTCTATTCCTAATGGATACGTTTTCCGTAGCTGAGAGTTAGAGCACTGTGTATGAGGTATTTTATCAATAATAAAACCCGTTTGGTTTATAGATCTATAATAGTTATTATATTTAAATAATACTTTACTGAATATGTAGATGGTTGTTAATAAGTGTATATATAGGTGACTAGGTGAGTTGAGAGGTTATTGTCGAACTAACGACCGTGTGTTGTTTTAATAATAAGTAATAATGTGTATGGATCAAAAAGTGTTGAGTGCCTTGAGTGTGTATATTTTGTATTGGTCAATCATATATAATGTGTGCTTAGTGTATAATGTGTGGTTTAATATATGATGTAACGAATTTTACAGTAGGTATACACTATATAGTATTATAATACAGTCTACAGATATTCACACATATAAGGTATACTTACAATTATTATTTATTATTACCACTAGCTAGA
This sequence comes from Acyrthosiphon pisum, assembly GCF_005508785.2. Classification (NCBI taxonomy): domain Eukaryota; kingdom Metazoa; phylum Arthropoda; class Insecta; order Hemiptera; family Aphididae; genus Acyrthosiphon; species Acyrthosiphon pisum. Next base: position 61,509,370 of record NC_042494.1, read on the forward strand.
CTATGTATTCTGAACATTAAAATTAAAAAAGGTGGGTAAGTGGATGTCGCTCTGCTGTACAGTAGGTTACAAGTGGGTCACTGTATAATGGATAATATTAAATTTGAATTCAATGATATAATATCACTGTATAAGAAAAACGATTCTGAGCGGAGACGGTTTGTCAGTCTAGATATTAGACATACCTATTATAGGTATATACTTATCTATAGTATTAAAAAAAATTGACCTATAATAGGTATTAATAAAAAATTCCAAATCAATCATATCACAATATCCATCAGGTAACGCGTTATACATCAACAACAAACCGTGGTACTATCATAGATATATAATAGTATACTTAAGAAGTTTCAAGTACCCACAAATAATATTATACAATCATTACAATCACAACAAAATAACTAAAATAGTTATTCCAGGTATTTTAATATGTAATTTCATCCAAATTTGAACTTAAAATGACTATAAAAATAAACTGTGCTTATGTATTTCTTAGAATTTTCGGTAACAGAATTAAATATTTACGTGGAATCTTGTTTTAAATTTTCAATCCTTAGATATAAAAATTGAACATTTTATAAATTATTAACTACAAAATAATTATTCGAATTTTAAATTTGATAAATTTTGTCAAGATTTT
>NC_042494.1:61511819-61512760 GCF_005508785.2 Acyrthosiphon pisum
GCACCAAATCAAATTATTGAACATTGCAACAAGTTACACCCAAAAATATTGAACAATCATAATTTTTTAAAGTTGCAATTTTCACTGATAACGGAGTGCACGGGTTCAGCTTGGTATGAATGTTTGTGTGTAGATTAGACCTCTGGAAAGAAGATAGATTAATTTAATAAAGGACTAAATTTGGTTTTTTTTATTCATTGGATTTTAGTACGGTTAGGTTAGATTAGAATTTTGTATTAATTGATTATATTAATCCACCGTAGGTGGAATTAAGTAAAAACGACAAACTTTGTATAACTTTGATACTTTAGAGTTAAATCATACACTTACGTACAAACAGCACGGGGTCCGCGATCTACCGCAGGTAGATTGCCTACCTGATAATATACTTACTGCTGCGAACCAGAATTTTTATTCCGGGCCACGGAAAAGTTAAGATAAGTTTTGAACACCATACACCGATTATTAATAACGAATTGAACAAAGTTTGAGTCACATAGAGTTGGTACCTACGATTAACGGGCAACGAAGTGCACGGGATCAGCTATTTTTGATAAAAAATATATTTATCATTATTACCGCTAGAAACATTTCAATACGTTTTCATTAACCATTTTTTATATTTACTTTCCGATCACATTAAACGATAAAATTTGAATAAAAAATTATACATATCAACGTTCGGAGGCAAAATAAACAACCAATCACGGGCGAAGCTGTGACGGGTCGGCTAGTACGTATATCATTTTATTGATATTTATAGAAAAAAAGCATTATACACAGTGTTAATAAAACATTGTATGTGGCTTGGCACGGCGCGTTGGCTGCTTCCTGTAGTCGTGGAATGCGACAAAGTAAGTAACGCTAGCTGCTACTAGATCCTGATTCCTAGATGAGTGACCACCCATAGATTCGTTGTAGTGAAAACCTTGCCACACCCA
>NC_042494.1:61512810-61513947 GCF_005508785.2 Acyrthosiphon pisum
AGGGCTAGATTAGAGATATAGGGGGGAGCATTGGACAATCATCGGAGCGAAATATTTTGGAATGTTTGGATTCTATTAATATTTGATTTTTTTGCCGCACCCCATAATTGTAGTCCATACGTCCACATAGGCTTGAGAAGAGATTTGAAGATTAGTAGTTTGATGTTAAGGGGGGAACACTTATTTTTAATTAACAGGGGTCTGAGAATACGCATGTGATTATTTAAGGATAGTCTTTTGGATTGAAGGTGGTTTTTCTACGTCAGTCTTTTGTCAAGGATTAGCCCTAAGTATCTGACCGTGTCGGATGTGGGAATTGGTATGTTGTTAAGGGTAATGTTTGGGCATATTCCTTGTTTGAGCGTGAACGTTGTGTGTAGCAATTTATTTTGGTTAATTTGGACACGCCATTTTTCATACCACCTTAATTTAAGTAATTATTTTTCTTTTCTTAAGCCAATGTCTCGTTTATGAATCTCATTTGAATTTTGAGACATAAGTATAGCATATATGACTGGGTCACGTAAAAGTATATATTTTTATTCCCAAAAGCGCAATTAGACAATAAGCTAGCCCGAATATTCCAAACGCCATTGTTCACTACGCCCAGGTTAATATGTACCTATATTGCCTATACTATACGCCGGGTACCTAATTCCTTAGATTTGAGTGAAATATTTAAAACATTAATTATTAATATGTATATAATACTATTAATTATAATACATTAATACATTATGTAGTTGTTATCAAGACTCACAGTTAGATCTAGAACGACCATAAGAACTAAGCAGTATAAAATAAAAAATACAAACTTCCCCTATAAAACGTATAGATATTCTTTTCTGACCGTTTCCAGAAGCGATTTATGATTTAAAAAATGCACAACTATCGTATATTCGTATATGTTGTTCAACATCAACCAATGTAACATAAAATAGGATTTTTTTTACGTTTTTTCGGAAAACATCATTTTCATAATATTTAACGATGAATTGTGTATTTGTGTACTGAACGTCTGTACTCTAGTCTCTAGATAATACGGTACAGATAGGTTTCACGGGAAGAGTCGATGTTTACACGTAAGTTTGTTTTTATATTATATTGGTACACAATTTGTACCAGTGATTTACCCCT
>NC_042494.1:61515692-61517223 GCF_005508785.2 Acyrthosiphon pisum
TGAATTTCAAACGCTCATAAAAATTTAATTTGAGTTTCTTATAGACATTTTTTTTTTTTGATAAAGGTAGATTATCCTATAAGGAATCTTGTATTACATTTTAAAATCTTAGTTCTAAAAAGAAAATTTTTTACGAATTATTAACTCAAAATAATTTGATAATTTTCGTGAATTTTACATATTTTGTCAATTTTTGAACTTTAAATGCTAATAAAAAAAAACTGTTTAAGGATTTTTAATATTTTTCAAATGTCATTGTACCAATATAGTAGGAGCCTTGTATTAAATTTTCAAGTATTTTTACTCAACAAATAAAGTTTTATTGACATTCATAGAAAAAAAAACTAATTAAATTGGAACCTGAAATTGTCCGTAAACAGCTCAAAACAAATCAAAATATTTTGATAATTTATCATGTATAGAAAATGGAAATATAACCAACCAGTGAAAATTTCATGTATCTACAGTCATTCGTTTGAAAGTTACACCAAATACCAAAATCAATTTTCTCGAAAACAGATTTTGCGTAAAAATTCCCGTTTTTCCTTAATTTTTCTTTTGTTTTCCATGGCGATTTTGAAAACTATTGGAAAAATTTTACTTTTGACCCCCCAAAGTACCAACTAGATTCACTTTCCTATCAGAAAAGGTATACTGTTGAAAAAACACACATCATTGTAAAATCAATACATTCATCGTTCCACTCAGAATCTAAAACAATTATTTGAGCATGTGGTTTGAAGTATGCAAGTTCACTAAATTATGAAATGAACTATGTTTTCGAAACTCTTCAAATACATTTTTGTATTCAGACTTTGAAAAAGCTGAAAACCTAGCTACAACTCAGATATCTTTTAACGGTCAGTACCTATAAGTTATTGATTTTTCATTTGGGTCAAAGTTTATACAGTCAAGTAGGAAAACCTAAAAAGGGGATGATGTTCAGATAATGTTGAATATATTTTTAAAAAGGTGAGCAAGTGGATGTCACTTTGCTGTACAGTAGGTTAATTCGAATTCAATGATACCTTTAGGCTATAATAATGTCATTGTATAAGAAAAACGATTCTGAGCAAAGACGGTCAGTCAGCCTATGATATATTGATATTACTAAGTATATTTGATGATATTATTGTGAATATAGTAATTTATATACATATTATATAGGTATTATAAACTATTTAAGTGGTACCTTGTTTTAAATTTTCAATCCTTAGCTATAAATATTTAACATTTTATACATTTTTAACTAAAAAATAATATTTAAAGTTTAAATTTGACAAAATATTTTGCTTATAAAAAAAAATTGTTCACGCTTTTTGGCCTAATCTTTATATATAAAAAGACTTGTCCTGCGGGTGATTCATCATCGCCTAGCCGGAACTGCTGAAGCTATGGATATGAAATTTTCAGTGAATGTACTTATTACTATGTATAGGCACACTAAGAAAGGATTTTTCGAAATTCGCATTTTAAAGAGGTGCTCAAACAGGGATCTCGAGATTCACGATGGAAATTGGAAATTTTATTT
>NC_042494.1:61517273-61526852 GCF_005508785.2 Acyrthosiphon pisum
GTGGAGTTGTATTAATTTGTTTAGGAATAATGGTTTTCATATAAGGTTCGACATAAAATTAATAGTTATTGAAAAGCTCAAAGCTAAATCAAATAATAATATTTTACATAGGTTATTGGAGGTACCTACATAATATTATAGGGTACCTATAATATGTCAACTGCTGTGTTATTTATTTTAAATAATATTGTTCGAAAATAGTATAAAAATAAACGTACTTGAGATACGATTATCAATTCCAACAATCAGATGTGTTGGGAGAGTTTTGGATGTGGGTGGGCACATAATTAATAAATTATACTGTGCACTCGTACATATAATACATTAATTCAACATAGGTTATACTATTATCACTGAAAATTATTGTTTTTCGTTAATCCACACTAGTTCCATGAAAACTATTATATTTTATAACTTTGGTTTCACATTTTAATATAAGTAAAACTGTTATAATTACCTAACGTTGTTTTGTATTTGTTTCATAAGTATCAGATCTATAGAACATTTTCGAAAACCCCCTGACAAAATTACTAGAAATAATATAATGACGTTTTACACGTTATAACACTATAAACACAGCATTTCCTAATCTAAAGTCCAAAAATAAATCCTAAATAAATTCGACGAATAATAATTTCTACTATTAAGTATTAATGCAGTGCCGCCGTAATACCATATTAATATTATAATAATATTGTCAATTTGTACTTTGTGTAGTGAATAAATTATTTTCATAAAATGAAGTGAAATAAAAAGTCAAGTGATTTGATACCTAAGTCCTAAGAAGTAGTTATCTTTTATTCTTATATAGTTATTTGAAAAAACGTATTTTCATTGATTTACCTGATTTCCTCATTACTGGCTTGTAGTCGTTCTTTATTAGTTATTATTTATTAATAATGAATGATGATTAATATTAAGTCAATGTAGATTATGAACCTTTATTGTTCACCCAATTTTAGTCAATAGTAATAAAAAGTTTGAAACCGATTTTTAATACCATAAAAATTCGAAATTAATATCAATAATTGAATAACTTTTTTTTTTATTGAACAAAAATGTATATTTACAATCTGTATTTACACGTTATACAATAAGTAAATTTGACGTGGTTTGATTGACGGTAGGGGAAAGTCACCCAATGACGACACCCCGTGGAAAATTGAATAACTTAAAAATTAAAAACAAAAAGAAAGAAAAATTGGTTTTAAAAATTGAAATCAAAATGGAAAAAATAAAAAACCGGTAACCAATATCAAAATCGAAATTGAAATTTATTTTTTTGGTTACAAGCTCTGGTACTGACTACCGTTACCTATGAACTATAATATCAATCAGAATACGATAAAGGACACATGACTTAACTTTTAACAGACGACGTATGGACAACGTTTATCTGTCCCTGATAGGGCACGTGTACGAAGGTAATTTAGTAACGGGTTCAAACCCTGAGAAAACCCATAGAAAAATTATTAGAAAATCCTTCACTGATTCTATTAAATAACGGCAACTAAAAAAGACAAACACGAACAGTTCTTTATCATTCTTCTACCAAGCAATATCCAGCACCAATATTGCTCCTGAAGTTGACTGGAAAGTAGTAACCGAGTATAACGGGAGCGGCCATTGGCCAATCTATCTCAACATTTTCAACCAATCTACACCAGATGAACCAATTAAACGATGAAAACTTACCAAAGCCAACTAACTGGAATCTCTTCAGTGAGTTGGTTGGTTAGAAAATCAAGACTGGACAAAAAAAAATGCAGATGAATTAGAAATAGACCAAAAAAAAATTGACTCCATAGTGGTCTCCCTCACAGAAATTATTATAAACACAACATATTTTTCCATAGGAAAGATTTCCCGTTCCAAAGCTACCAAAACAGCGCCATGGTGGAATCCTGAATGCAAAGAAGCTAATAAAAATTTAAAAAAAAAATTAAACCGTTTTAAAAAAACCAAAAATCTCTGTTAGATCACATAGCACATAAAAAAAACTAAGGAAGAATCAAGGTTTATTACCAAAAATAACAAATGCGTAGCCTGGAAATCATTCGTCTCCACAATCAATCAACAAACCTCAGATACTACCATGTGGAACAAAATCAAAAGATTCAAAGGAAATAAATTCAACTCGATACCCAACATCATGAAAAACAAAGAGAAATATATCAAAACTAATCTGGACATTGCCCAAGACTTCGCTGACCTGTTTCAAACAAACAACAGTAACCAAAATCGTACAGAACCCTTCCTAAAACACAAAAATAAAGTCAAGAACTCCTTTGCCAGCACAGCGAAACCTCATACAACTCTACCATTACTATGGATAAACTTAACCAGTTACTTCTGAAGTGTAAAAGTAAAAGTCCAGGCCCTGCCGACATCCCTTACATCTTTCTATATCATCTCTCCTTTTACTCGAATTCAAAAAAAAAATTTCTTCAACTTCAATTATAAGAAACAACTTTTCAGAAATAATTGAAGAAAAATACCCTCACCACATAAAAATCTTTACAGATGCCTCAAGATCCTCCAATGGAACCAAATTCGCCTTTGTAGAAAATAACAAAACCTCAATGTTCAAACCTCCTCCTGAAACCAGCATTTTCTCCACTGAAAGCCAAGCCATCCAAAAAGCAATCTCACATGCGGTGACTTGAGTGTCCAAAAAAATACTCATTATTAGTGACTCTCTTAGTGCACCCCTTGCTCCCGAAAATCCTTACCCCAAAAATAAAATCATTCAAGTCATTCAAGAAAAGTTATCTCACTCAAGAAAAAAAGTCAAATTTCTATGGGTCCCCTCGCACACTGACATAATTGGCAACGAACTAGCTGATAGGGCAGCCAATGAAGCAATAGTATCACCCAGCTTGGTAAGAATAAACAAAATAACATTTCAAGACGCACTCATAAAAATTAATAATCTAACTAAAATACACCGGAAAAACACGCAAAAAGAGACTTCAAATACAAAACATCAATCAGCCCATAAAAAGCCCTCTAACCCTCATCCAGGCACGAAAAAGTAGTAATCAGAAGGACTCGGATTGGACACTACAGTCTAACCCACTTGCACTTCATAACAAAAGAATACTGCCGACCTGTGAACTCTGGGGCAAAGAACTGACGATCAAACACATCACACTAGAATGCCCAAAGTTCAACAGCTCTAGATAATTTCTCGGAAATCCATCAACGATGCAACAAGCACTTGGTGAAAAGAACTCCAAAATAAACATATTTTTTTTTCACAAATATAGGCTTAACAAAAAAGCTGTAAGAAAAATACATGCTTATATATTTCACAAACTCCCTCCCATGCTAATGACCTCAGAAGTTGAAGCCCTATTCGAATTTGTTGGAACTTATGAACAATTTTGAATTGCCGAGTCGTTCAAAATATGAAGAGCGCAAAAAACATTCGAATACTAAGTTATGAAAAAAAATTGTACCTAATAATTCGGTAGTTATGGGAAATAATAATCTGAATTTATACACAATAAATTGTAAGGTCAATTATTAACAATAAGATTATAAGAAATACATTTTGGTGAATATGCTTCGAATTTCCGAACAATGAACTTCGAGTTTCCGTGTGTTGACAGCTAGTTTTACCTAATATATTACTACATAAATGCATAAATGCATTATTGGTTTAATGCATTTATGATTATACATAAATACATTGTTTTAAATCAAATTATGCAAGATTTTTAAGGGAACGAGCAATTACTTCGAATTACCGAAAGTTTCGAATAATCGAAGGTTTGAATTATTGAGAGTCAACTGTAATATAGAGATTTTTTTCAGAAATTCCATTACCAGGTGTCAAATATGATGAGTTTGTAAAACAAACATATATATTCTGTAAGTAAATAATTTGAATGCTGATTTAGTTAGATTATTAACTATTGTTATTGATTTTAATTATATTATAAATTTTATGTAAAACGTAAGTATAATTAATAGTATAAATCATCCCATTGGAAAAATAGTTCTAAGATCAGTGTTCGGTTAAAGTCGTACGTTTTAACATTTCTTTACATATTTGAGAGATACAAAACTATTTGTTATTGATAGAATCGAAAAATGTTCAAAAGAGAATGTCAGCACTATCAGCATGGTTTGTTTATTCTCTCTCTCTCTCTCTCTGGCTCACGCGCAACACAGACAAAATGTACTTAGCAGAATCATTTTTTTTTTCATGTTATTGAGTATTCTTAGAGTAAAAGAATAATATATTTGAAGATATTACCTGCATAATTGGGCTCAAATAATTGGTTTGCTAAATTTACTTAAAAGATAATATTAACCATTTTTACTCAAATATTTACCAATTGAAAAATACATACCTAATACGGTACAAGTTATTACGTGTTAGACAATTCACTGTGAAACTCATGTTACATTTAAATGAGAGTGCGCGTTGTATAGCAATGCGCACTGCGGTTATGTGTTATTGCTTCCGATAGTACATAACCGATAGAATTATATATTAAGATTAGTGATGCGACAAGAGAATATTCTTTTGCAAATTATTACCGGGTAATTTTCTTTTTTTTAAATTTTATATTGTCACTGTGAATAGTGATGTGGTTATATTTGAAGGTTATTAACACTGGTATCACTGTATCAGTCGTGAACTCGTGGTAGAACTGTATCAAATATAGTCGTACAGACCATAGATAATAGAAGATAGCGTAATTTACTTCAACAATTTTACCTCATTAATTTCATAATTATTAAAAAACATTGCACAAGTTATTTTTACATTTTTTTTTTTTGGTTTACTATAAAAATGTATTGAATTAAGTATTATTCTAGTTATCTATTGACTATAGTATAGTAGCATGTAGGTATAAAATACATTAATAATAGTTTATTTTACATTTATAATAATTTTATACTTACTAATCCTACATAATTATTATAGTTGTCACTTGTTAACTATACCAAGAATTATAAATTATCAATTATAATACCTACTTAATTTATACCATACAAAACATATAGGTAATTATTTAAATAATTTTTAATGATGTGGATTTCTTTGAGTTCAATCTATGAATTATTGAAGAAAAAGAAAATTACCAAATATTCTCTAGCTTAGGGAATATTCTCAAGAATATTCTTGAGAATATTCTCTCAAAAGATAATTACGGTAATTTTACATCACTAATTAAGATATAAAGCTAAAGACAACTCCTGCACACTTATTGAATGCTACAAAACACCATGGTTTGACTCATTATACCCTGAAATACCATTCATACTCGTCATAGACAATGCTTCCCCTAAAAACTAAGCCAATGCTTTTGGATATCTCTCCAAAAACAACTTCCTCAACGACAACTACGACCGAAATTCCTAACTAATTTTTAAATTTACTGTACACCAGTTAACTCAATACAACCCATTGGTATCTTTAAAACTCATACCAATTTACATCTGACAACTAAAGATTAAAAAACTCTATTTTGTTAATTATAATCGCGTAGGTACGTAAAGTAATATAATCAACGGTCTTTAAATCACGAATAGTTTCTTAAATTTTACATAGGCATTAAATATATAATTAATGAATAAAGGTGGATGATAAGATCAGCCGTTCACTAAATGTGAACTAAAAGTGAGTATAAATGACAGTGAATTTGTTGGAAGTCAAAAAAGCTATGTCAGGGAGTCACCATAACAATCATTAAGTCAAGTGTAAGCCAAGTTTTGTTCAAAATAACAACATCATAGGAACCAAATTATGCGAAATTGTGCCTAAGTTTTATGGAATGAAACAAATTATCTATCCTTAAACTTAGATAAATGCAAGTTCTAATATTTAAACGAAATAAAAGTTCTATACAATTCATTTTCAGGTTAATAATGTTACCATAAAAATTTGTTTTCAACCACATATTCAAGAATTTTCTTTTAATGTAGTCTCCTTAAATTAAATCAAAAAATGACTATAAATATATTATATTTTATAAAATTATAAGATGCAAGGTTTTATAAATCAAAATACTATCATAATAGAACTTATGGTTTTAGAAATCTTTTGTGTTTAAAAACATTATACAATTCTTCAGACTGATCAATTCTATACTTTGATAACAAAATAAATTAAATTTATATGACTTATGTGAATTGCGGCAGTACATAATTTTTTTGAGAGATATTAAAATAGCCATTAAAATCTCCTATTCTATTTTTTTCACCCCAAAACATGATTAAATGTAAATCTATGATATAATATACCTATTTAAAAAAATCATTATGACCATTCTTTATATTTGTATTTAATATGCCTACCAATTTCTTACTTCTGCATTAGTTTTAATTTTAAATTTCTAAGTATCTTGGAAGAAACAGTTTATTTTTGTTATGGTTGGTTATAACTTATAATGCATAGCCGTTGAATGTTGATCAATATTCATTACGAATAAAATAAATATAAAAACATGATTCGACGATTGTTAAACTTAATGTTACCTACTTTATATTTCGACTAATATGGATAATAAATATAGGTAGATCCGAATATGAGTTACCTGATTTTGCAGGTAAATATTTAATTTTGTTTGAAGTTATTTTGTTTGAATTGTGTTAATAATATATATTAATAAAGATTTTTTTATATATAATTGCAACGAGTAACGACTCACGGCTGTGCCGATAATATATTCGTGTTTGAATTCGCATGCATTATAATGATAGGACCGGAACAAATTGTATATATTATTACAATCCTATAAATTTACAAAATATTTTATTTAATTTCATAAAAGTTTTACATAAATAATAATAACTTCACTTTTTTATTCTAGTTCAAGAGCATTATATTCCCAAATTTGAAAAAAAGGTTGAAGATTTCTTAGTTTGCTTAGGTAAGTGAGTAATTTATATAAGCCATACATTTTTATGTGCATATTTTTTTGTTTTTAAAGTAAGTATAATAATAATTCAGAAGTTGATAACATTATGAAATTTAATCAAACCACTCTTGTTAAATAAATTAATTTGTTAAAATAAAGTCCATACGATGCTTTATTTTTAACTAAACTTGTACATGTTAAATTCAATGTATATACAATAATTGTATTAACACTTTCAGCACACAACGATATATCCAAGTTCTTTGAACCAATAATTATTATGTTTGTAGGTAGCTTCTTCTGCTGCCCGATTATCGCGTTCAATTTTTCGTTCTGGTCTGGCGTGCGTAGGTATAGATCTATTGTCGGATGAGTGATAACTAATTCCGTATTTTTATCAAATACTATAGTTGCCTCTTTTTTTCACAAATTTCAAGTCTCTATCAGTTCTTAACACGTTTGACGGTTGAACTGTTGAAACTGGTAAAGGTATAGTATTGTCAAGCGGTGTAACAAAAAAACTTAACAAATGAAATAACTTTGATTGGACAGAATTATTTAGTGTTACCTTTAAAATGAATCACACTGTATAATATGTGTTTAAAACAACACCACTGTGACGGGAAAGGTCACATATATACGGTGACATATACACTACGGTCACAAATAACTAACTTATACAGTTATAGACATATATTTCAGCTCCCGATGTCTTAAAAAAAATACAGAATGCTTCATTATGTAAGTTTTATTAAGTTACTAAACATTTTTTATCATAAATAACAAAAAAAATTAAGAACAAAACAATTGTCTACCCTAATAGTGATAGTATTATTAAAAATAACTTAAAACATTTAATTTAATTAAATAATGTAGGGGAACACGGGGTAAAACCGATACTGGGGCAAAACCGATATTGCTTATTTCGCATTATTCCATGGATGAAAATTATCAGTTTTAAATTTATTTCATTGCTTATCATGAATTATGTTGTTATCACTGTTAACATCAACTGCAACGTTTTGGTTTGAATTGTTATTCGATTACGAGCATTTTAAAGTTAATTATTATTATTATTTTATATTTTGAATTTAAGATTTAACAATGATAAAACTATACTACAATAACCATACTCGTATATGTAGTATGAATCTACAACTTGTAAAGACTGTTGTGCAATCATTAACTTATTTTTATCTAATAATATTGTGTAAGTTATCAACAATTTCGTAAAAATTATACTTCGGGGCAAAATTGATGGGGCAAAACCGATCAGTTTTTATAATGCTTGATAATTGCTATTTATTTATCATAGGTTAGGATTAGGTACACCAACCTAATAATCAGTTATTTTATATTATTAAGAACAACTTGTGTTGTTAAAATTTGTTTTTATTTTTGTTTTATTGAATATAAATTAAGTTACCTATAAATTTCTTATAAATTATAATACATAGGTAATTTATGAAACCTTTACTACTATAGTTACAATACTTAAATACAATGGTTCTTTGTATTTGGTTTAGTAATTTCCTTTGAAAAAAATGTTAATATTATATTTTTCTCCATCATTATTTTAGTATCTGTTATACTATGCATCGGGACAAAACCGATAAAATGTTAAAAATAGTTAATGGCTTGTTAAAAAAATAAATATGAATGATATTCACTGTATTGTAATTCAATATTGTAAACAAGAAGTTACTTAATATAACTATGCAAATAGATCACGTTTATTTTAAGATCCTGAATTATTATGAAAATATTCATTTTTTCAGTCAGTTTTGCCCCGTGTTCCCTTATGTATGTAAAATAATAAATTAATCAAGTACTTGATCTAATAAATACATAATAATAATTACTTAACTATATTTTTATTCAGTTAAATAAGATAATATATTTAATATCTCTATTCTCACTCTCTACTTTTAACTAAGCTACCTACGTATGTATGGTATTTCTGATCCATTACTAACCTGGTTTAATAGTACCTATCGGATAGAACCCATCAAGTTAAGTCCAATAGTTTTTTGTCAGATCCTTTTCCAGTTCAGTCAGGTGTCCCCCGGGGTAGTCACATTTCTCCCACGCTGTTTGCCATATTACTATTATGGATATTGGTTCATGTATAGATACTGTGATCACTTATTGTTCGCGGATGATCTCAAATTGTTCACTAATGTTTCTCCACCTGTAGACTGTTCTCGTATTCAATCAGACCTGGATAACTTGTATGTTTGGTGCCTTGATAATTTATAAATTGTCTGAAACTAAACACTTCTAAATGTTAAAAATGTCTTACACCCGTTCACGTATTAAAATAGACCATGACTATAATTATATCCACGATGAAAAATTGGTTGAAGTTAGCACAATCTCTGATCTCAGGGTTGTTTTCCAATCGAATCTTTATTTTTCCCATCACATTGAGAAATATTGTGCGCTAAAGCTTTAAAAGTACTTGGCTTCTTAGTCAGAAGTAGGTACTAAAGAGTTTAATAATGAATTATGCCTCAAAACAAAAATAAAAAAAACTGAAAGACACCATGTATAGTTTTGCTTTATACAATTATTTTTGTCCCTACATGTTTGTCATTTATAAATTACTAGCTGATCCCGTGCACTTCGTTGCCCGCTACTTAAAAATGCCAACTCTATATGATAATATCTATGTTTTATTTTATAATTATAACGGTTTACC
>NC_042494.1:61526952-61539701 GCF_005508785.2 Acyrthosiphon pisum
ATTGTATTGTATATGGAAAATGTGCTAAAATAAACAACCAGTGAAAATTGCATGTATCTACAGTAATTTGTTTTAGAGTTACAACAAGAACCAAAATCTATTTTGTCATAAACCAATTTTGGGTAAAAATTCCTGTTTTTCCATAATTTTTATTTTATTTTTCCCTGTGCTTTTTAAAACTATTAGGAATTTTTACTTTTAACTTAGATTGAATCAGATTCCATTTCTTATCAGAAAATATAGTGTTGAAGAAAATCTAAGCATTTTTACTGTCTTAAAAGGTGATGACAGACACAAAAAAAAACACACACTACTATTGAATACGATAGCTCAAGTTTTAATTTAATAAAACAATAACACTTAATTAATATTATTTTTACTTTATTCGCTAGTTCATATATCGAACGGCTACGATGGGTACATTACATAGGTACGGTTTTATTGCGACTGAACAACGACCGATCGCCCGTCATCGAAGACCGCTATAGCGGACGTATCTTATCTTACATTAAATAATGTTATACATTTATACTCTATACAGATAATCTTTACGGTATTTACCAATTATATAAGTACAAAATATCTCGCATACGCAACAACTATTGTAAATCAATACATTCATTGCTCCGCTCAGAATCTAAAATGTATCGAAACTCGAAAGGGTATTTAAATAGGAATTCTGAAGTTGTATTATATACAATTATTAATTTAAAAAATATTTTATAGCACAAAATCTATTTGCCGGTTTTTTTCTTTGGCGAAACGATCAATAACTTTAGCTGGATCGATATGAATTTGCGAATTTGCCTATGAACACTCAAAAGAGCTAAATACCTGTAAGTCGTTCTTGGCCTGATGAGTTGCGTAAATAGTTTTTTAATCTTTTCATGGTTGAAAAATGAAAATGTACGTTCTGGCGTAGAAGTCGAAACTGGCAATAAAGCTAATAGCTTCAAAAGAAAAGATATGTTTGGAAAATATTCATAATTACATTTAATATATGCTTCAATAACTGAATTTGGTTGATCTTTTTCTGGTTTGTTAGACCATTTTCTTTTCCAAAGTTGAATTTCTGTTGGCAGTACTTCTATATCCAGAAATTCAGAATATATTTCGAAGTCGTTTGCATCTATTTCAAATTTGTTGCATATTTAAATGTTTTTGATAACAACTTGTGCAGTGAAGAAATTTGTTTTTTGTGATTATTAAACCTTGCTTGAAGTTATTCAATGAAATCGTCGAAAAAAGGAATAGCTATTGCTATGCAGCAGTAATATTCTTCAGGTGAATTTGTAATGTCATTAATTCGATGTTTTTGACGTGCAACGATTCTTGGTATTTTTATGTCTTCTTCACTACCATCTGATTTTTAGATCCTTTGCTTTTTCAAAAATCTTGGAAAATGTAGTATCCATATTACTCCGCATATCATGTATTTTAATATATTTTTTTAATAATTCTGTTCGCATTGCAGATGCTTTTATAAAATTACCTACCGATTTAATGATACCATATAATACAGTTACGAATATGTTGAATGCTACACGAATGAGAGAGAGTTAAATTTAAAGAATGAGCACTATAGTATACATAAAGTGCTGTTCGATGTACCTACTTTTCGAATAATTGCTTGCACTCCGTTAAAATTACCGCTCATTGATGCCACCCCGTCATATCCTTGCCCTACCATATACTTCGAATCTATGTATACCAAGACATTTAATAGTTTCTAAAATAACATTGGATATATTTTTGCCAGTAGTATTTTTTACTGACACAAATTTTAAAAAATCTTCCCGTAAAATTAATTGATATTCAGGATCTTCATCGACGTATCGAACACAAAATGACATTTGTTCGATTCGCGATACATCAGTTGTCTCGTCTACTAAAATTGAAAATGATTTTGCCCTATTAATTCTATTTACTAATCGATCGTGTATTATTTCTCCGATGATAGTGTTTAAATTATTTTGTATGGTAGGACTTATATACATAGCTTTAATTGCACCGTTTTCAATGTGATCGGTCATCATTTTATCGCCGAAGTTCATTCGCATTCGCATAAGAGCTCTAAAATACCATCATTGTGAATTGGCTTATCTATAGTGTGAGTGGCCCAGCGTCAGATGTACTACGGAGGGCCAATTCTTGACGGCCACACAATATAATAGTTTGAATAACCGCTATTAATTATTTTTTTATTTTCTGCAATTTGATTAGCACGTGCAGAATTGATTTTTTGACAAATATCAAACTCTTTGTTGCAATAAACGGAAATAAAATGTTCTGCGATAAAAACATTATTTTTATGATACTCTGTGTTGTTATGTATGTTAAAACATTCTATTGAATTTTTCCATTTATTGATAGGTTTTGTAACCAATAATCTTGGTTTTTGATGTGCACCTTTACCGATAAAATTATGATAAAATATAGCACAATATTTACATACCACTCCAGAATCTTGCATTTTTATTTTTATTGTAACATAACCATGGAAATCGTTTAATCCAATTTAATTGAAATTTTAAATTTCTATTTCCCGACGTAGGAAACGTAAGCTTTTCATCAGGCACCCAAACATTAGTAAGTACCTAACTTATATTTTAATTCATCACTAACCTTTTGATCTAAACACTAAACAGCAGCCAATATCAATAATAAAATTTTTAGATTCCGTTGTAGTTAGTGTATCTGTAATTATTGCGATCGATGTAGAACTTGTACTTGTTTCGTTCTCGGTTGTTTTTATTTTTTTACAAAAATAATTTGTAAGGGAATTATTACGCTTACGATTTGACATTTTATTAAAATAATCAAATAAAAAATTATACAGAAATATTAGAGGGTTACACTTACACAGTGCGCACAAAACTGGTACTAATTTGTACTAAAATATTTGAACTGGTATACTTATTCAATGTTCACGAAAACATTATTAATTTGAACCCCTAAAATCCCCCCTCATATACGGCCTTGATTGGGTCTACCATTTTTGCCAGCGGCCGAAGTCGGAGATGCATTTACTAAGTTATTATCAATTGCACTATATTTTAGTATAGTCTTTACTATCCATACGAAAATAAATGTCTACATTTTATCTATTATGTTTTAAACACACACATATATATATGTAATCTATATTACATATAGATTATAGACGTAAACTCAGAGTCCTTTTTATGGACATCAACACTTTTACAAGCAATATTTTACCATTTCAAAACACAAGTATTACAGCATTGCCTATTTATACTTTACCCTATTGTATTTTTAGTGAATAGTAAACACTCGCTCAAACTGTGTACGCCCGAATGCCCGATAGACCAATAGCTATTACAATGATTATAGCACAAAATAGATCTAATCCATCTTAAAAATAACTCTGTATAGTTATAATACACCTACCTATAATATTTTTTTTTCTTTTGAGCATAAGTTTGCCAACTATGGACATTATCATTATTTTTTTGGTTGTAGGTTGTTTGTAGGGGGAGTAACGGTTGATTGATACACGCTTTGTATGTATGGCAAGAATTCGTTGCTAAAAATCTCGGGTGGTCATCCCTTCAATTGGTTAATCGGTTAACCGATACGTACACTCAGCTTTTCTGCAGTTAAGTATATGGACCGCACCACACCAACCTACCCATAATAATAACTGTACAGTACCTAATAATATAACAATATACATTATACATACAGTGTATACATTTAGAATATCCCATTTTTTTTATTTCAGAATCAACAATGAACAATACATTCTTGGAATGCCAACTATTATTTTTTAAAAGGTCAAGGAGGGAGGACTAGATGACTATCCCACATTTATTTTGATACCAAAACAGGAAACCGCACATACTTGAATACTTGATGACTGATGTGTATCAATAGTACACCGTAACCGACACACCATACGTATGGCATACCTATACGTATACGTATTCATGTTATGATTAAACTTTCAAAGAAATAATTCAATTGACACTCAAACAATTCTTATCTCAATAGCTTCACTATTTAGTCATAATACCCATAATAATCTATACGATTATATAAGCACCCGCCGCCTAATCCACCACATTTAATGTAGAGTTCACGCAAATAACACAGTTCTAGAAACGCAATTCATAATGTACCATTCATTTATACTTTATTGGCTATTACTTGTGATAACAATAACGGCTACTTTCGACAAAAAATATCAGATCAA
The DNA here is from genome assembly GCF_005508785.2 of Acyrthosiphon pisum. NCBI lineage: Eukaryota > Metazoa > Arthropoda > Insecta > Hemiptera > Aphididae > Acyrthosiphon > Acyrthosiphon pisum. The sequence continues at coordinate 61,531,169 of NC_042494.1, forward strand.
ACTGTTGAAAGATTCTTCCAGTAAAAACATCAATAACATCAACAAACATGCACCCGAAGGACCTTGTGGTGGACATTGTATCAATTCAAATTATCATCGGATTAAAAATTATCCAGAAGTAATTATTAGTTAGTCTTGTACTCTTATATTCTTAAAATTACATAATAGTGTGTGTGTCCATATTACCATGGCAACCAATTATATATTATTTTGAAATTTCCGATGGAATGTTTTGTATATAAATGGTTGCCTAGGTGATATGTAACACATATTATTCATATAGAGTTGGCAATTTTAATGGGTAACGAAGTGAACGGGATCAGATATTTTTATACACGTTGATAAATTATACCTCTGAGCAGAAGATAGGCTAATTGAAAAAGGGAGAGGACCAATCCCGGGAGGTGCTCAAACAGGAATTTTGAGATTTCCTATGGAAATTTTTGTTTATAAGTGGTTGCCATGTGTTTTGAAGCTATTATAATAAATAATAATAATTATTGGTTGCCGGGAAACGAAGTGCACGGGATCAGCTAGTAATAAATAATAATGTAGGAATATAGTAAATACTATATACCAAACTATACCAACTTTTATATAGATATAGGCTAACTGACTAGGTACCTACCTGCAGTCCAACATTTATAATGATTAATGTTTTTATGGCTCTGGTATGTCTCTATCTACACCCTTCTATTGCTACATAATATGATGAGGATTTGTCTAATTAATAACCCTGAAAGTTTAGTCCCCGAAAAAAAAACATCGTGTACCATATTCTAGAGATTTCAATGAGTGATTTAAAAAAAAAAACAGTCAATTTTTTTAGTCATAATAAAATTGTAATACAATTTCAATAATATATAAATATAAAATAAATAGTTAAATTTGTTTTGAAATGCCAACAAAACATTATAACCATTTCCATATAGATGAAACTATAAAATGTCATTAGGACAGGCCAAATTATAAATATGAAAACGAATTCTAATTATAAAATAAATTTTTAATTAAAATTTTATTGAGTTACCTAGTATCTATGTTATCCAGTCTGCAGTATTAGCACAGATTAAACGAAAACCTAACCTTTTAATTTAATCTGTGGTATTAGGTCTGGCCTAAATCGTAGTTTCACCTATAACCGTATTTGCTCCGAATCGTTTTTATCGTTTACAATAATTTATTATTGAATCCAAATTATATAAAATTATATAATTGTGAGGATATAACAATTTTAAGTACCAATGTCATACAATTATTTAGATTAATTTTAATTTTAAAACATATATTATATAGGTACTTAAACCCGTTCTCACTGTTCCACGGCAAAGTGGTAGGTATATTGACTCAAAAGTTAATAACTATCATATTATAATATGATGACAATATACACTATTATAATAATTTTATATTAATCATTGTCCCAACTTTCCCATGACTACCTTTTTATAATTCTGCAAAATCTCATATGATTGGGTTATCTATTCGGGGTTTTTTTTATCGGGGACTACATTTCCGGGGTTATTGGGCCTTCGGTAATGCAACGCTGCAATTCTTGATGAAAATACAGTATGTTACATGAAATCGGTAAAAATTGCTTTATTTCAGAACACCTTAATTTATTCGTTAGTGATAACGACCCTTATCAGTGATTTTAAGCGCATATCCATCTGACAATCGGGTTTTAGTTATGATTGAAACTACGATGTTCCGATGCATCAACGCATTCGATGCGCTGAATTTCAGAACGATTTAGCTTGAAAATACGATGTATTTTAGAACATGTTTTATCATTTCGATGGCAATACGTATCCACAGCGTTGCATTAACGAAGGCGCAATTATTTTTACACGGTACCGATGATGATACCGCGGCAATGGCATACCACTCTTTAACTCTTATCATCACTATAGCACTACATATTACAAAATGCAAATTCCAGCCTATAGCAGGTATATAGTCACCAATTTACTTCAGGATCAAGCAAATAAAATTCATATGAACCTTACATATCAACATAGTTAAATATTTCAGTTACTGAACTCGTTCAAATAATGTACCTACAAACATTTCCATAAAGAGCATTTAGCTCTTAACAATCCACATTCCACGAATTTCCTATAATATGTCCACCAACTCCGTACCATCAATTTTCTATACTATAATTTTCTATGTATCATTGAATTCAGATTTAACACTTCCATTACAAGACCTACACAACGACAAGGTCCACTTGACACTTACACTATACAACGGAGCGTAAGATGTTCTAGATCCATGCTTGCATCAACTTTTAAAAAAAAAGTGTTTAGCAGATCAAAGTTCTTTGTAATCACTAATCCCCTTGCTGTATGAAATCATTTCTCCCAGTGACCGAATGTCTAATCAGTACGAACTACTAATTGGCAATTTTCAATAAAACGCTTACCTGTTTTGAGTTGTGTTACAAAAATACATGAGATACATTGAATAAACCTGCCTTCCGAAATTACAAGGAAATAGCGGGAGGCATTAACAAATAATGCCCAAGTACTCAATTGAATATCTAAATAAATCAAAACAATTTTTTTTAAAGATGTAGCGAAAAAGTAGCACGCTACATTTAAATAATAGCGTTAGAAATAACGCACTACATTTAAATAATAGCGTTAGAAATAACGCACTACATTTAAAAAAAAGTAGCTTTAGCGATAGCGAGCTACTTTTTGAGGGGAGTAGCAGTAGCGTTAGCGTGCTACAAAAAAACAGTAGCGTCCCGACCACTGAAAAACATGTATAATTTAGCACATATTCTAAAGGTATTAAGGATGTATAGGTACTTATAAAGACATAAAGAAGTCCAGGCCCGTTCGCAAGGAAGGATAGGAAGGGGTTTAAACCTGCAATTGCCTTTATTTTTGCATCTAGGTCGTTAAGTGACGTAAACAATTATTCGTTTTATCGAATTAAAAGCTAAATGCTTATGTACATAATATCTGCAAGACTCCTTAAGTACTTATAATGTATGGTCTAACCTATTAATGAAAACACTTTATAGATAGGTATTTACTAATAACTTATGTATCTATTTTATATATATATTTTTTGTAATCTCTAAGAAGAAACCCTGAGCATGGGCCTGAAGCATCAACTTATAAAGAAGATCTATTAATAACTCTAAGTGGTCACTGGTCACTATTATAACAATTAGTGTTGGGAACGTGGGACAATGTATAATTGGATTTTATTAAATTTAAAAATATTTCCATAATCCATGTTCTATTTAGTTTATAATATTAGTCTTAGAATAACCACATAAGAGATTTGTAGAAAAAGATGGAGATTTCAACACTCAAATGATAATATTTGTAAAACAAATGGCTAAATAAAGAAAAGAAGATAATTTATTATTCTACTCGGCTTGAAAAAAATTGAACTTACATTTTCTCTGATTTTATAAAATTATTGCACTTTACCATAATTAATAACTAACAATTTAACAAATGATAACCGTGCACTTTTAATTTTAATATAACATAAAAAAATTAAAATAAATAAATAATATTATCTTTGTCCTACTGTCCTGTACGGCTGTACTAAAATTGAATGTCTTGATGTTTTAGATACCGTTGGACGTTATAATGGAATTAAACCAGGTTAAAAGTGTTTCAGAATTATTTTGGAAGTTTATGCCACGTATAAATATTTATGAAGCATTGAAATACAAAACTAATGATGGTCAAAGTAAGATATAATGTTAATTGCGTTATTTTAGTAAAAATACATCACCTATATCAGATGCGCCTAAAAATATTTATGGATAAAAAAAAGTAATACATTTAACAAACAGTACAGGCAGTATTACATCATTCAACGTTTTAATATATTATTGTAATATTTTAATTACACTTTATAATCCAAAGATTCAACAATTATTCCAAAAGCGGCAACTTGCACCACAGAAAATCAAACAGTGAGCCTGAGAGACGATGATAATCCAAGTTTATACTATTCACCACCTTGTACACGAGTGAAGCGATGTGGTGGTTGTTGCGGTAGCCTTTTGGTTTCTTGTCAACCAACCAAAGTAGAGATGCTCAATTTTGAAGAAAGTTAAAACGTTTTAAACATTAATTGAATATTTGAATGTTTGGTTTGTATAAATGTTATTCTTATCTTAAATTTGTTAACAACAGGTCAACATTATACAATATTATAACGGTACATTCACATTCAAAGAAAAGAAAATTATAACTGTAGAGCAACACGTGAAATGTAAATGTGATTGTGTCGTGAAAGAAAAAGTATGTTTTTCAATAATAAATAAAAATATGTAAATAGCAAGAAATGAAAATATTAAATATTTTTCTATCCATAGGACTGCAAGCCCTCGCAAGTGTATGATGCTAGAGATTGTCGATGTTTTTGTAACAATTCAGAAGAAATATTATGTGACAAACCAAGTAAGGTATGGAATTCAGACATTTGTTCATGTCAATGTGTTGAAGAGCAAGAATGTACAACAGGTTACAAATTCAATTACAATACATGCAGGTGGGAGATGTTAAATAACTAAACAATTATATATTTCATAGTACCTATAGCAATTAGTAGTGTAGATATTATTAATCAGGCTAGTTACAGTCTACAAATATTACTATAATGAATTTAATCTATTTTTATCAATATTTAGAAAATACTACCTCGCATGGTAAAATATTTTGTATATTTGACACCAAAAATACTTAAATGATTATTTTTATTTTACAGCTGCATAGAAGACACTGGCGATTGGTAGAATTCCTTCTTACAATCTTATAAGCACATATCCACGTAACCATGAACTTTATAGTTTATGAAGACTTTACTTTACTCATAGAAGTTATCTAAATTAATATAGAAGTTTAAATTATCATTACTTACAATGTACACTTAATCAATAATTCTGTAAAATAAATGTATATGTTACACATTGATATTTGATATTAATATAACTAAATAATAAAGTTCTAATTAGACAGATATACATCTAGCTAATGTGGAATGTGGCAGTACTCTTAAGCTAAACAAGAATAAACAATACCTACACTTATTAATAATTAATGTCCAATAGAACCTATTGTTAATTAAATTGTTTACTCTGTAACCCGTGTATCAATGTTTAGACTCAGTATTTCGGTGTTTGCTGCTTACATATATAACAAAACATTTTTAGTAAAAGGGATGTTTTCTTGGTTGTTATATAATTATTAAAATAGTTGATATATAGTCACAACAATTCTAATATGCAACTTGTTTGAGTAGGTGCGAAACCAAATTAGATTTGATTTAAAAAATATTACTGGATTCCTAATTAAAATGTCCAATAAAAATATTCAGTGTGATAGCCCAGTGTCTATTAGAGATCATCATTGGTTGGGCTATAAGATAAAGAAATATTTCAGGTTCGTTATGGTTGGATCGTTAAACTTGGCTTTGGGTCGGTCATAAATAAAACATACTTTACACTTTACAATAATTACATTATAAAAAAAAATTGTACATACAAAATAATATATTATAAGATTATAAATAAAATAATTACAAACGAGCCTGGCAGGGGGGACTGGCGGGTGGATGATCATACCTAGGCCTGGAAAATATTTTATTATTATTGTGCCAAATTTTTTGTTTCCCCGGGGCCAATTTTTATTTCCAGTTAGCCCTTGGAGCCTGGCCGGGTTGGAATCAAAATAAAAATTGGTCGTGCTGGCCTCTATAAAAAAAATGTATAGATTAAAATGAACATTTCTTATCTTCTTAACATGAATATATTGAAAACAAGAGCTAGATTTTAAAGATAAGGTATAGAGACTTGGATATATCAATTACTATTGACAACTAGTATAAGTTATTAAGATGTTTATAATTTATATTTACAAAGAAAGTATTGCATTATCCTGTGGTTGTATTTGGAATAAATATATTACATTAATATAATAAGTATAAGCTTTTACCTTTGAATCAAATTTAATATTCAATACTCCGAAAAATATGCATTTGAGAAAAAACAATTAGGACTTATCAACAATGTCATTTAACATGAATATCAAAAATTGAATGTTAATACAAAAAGTAAAAATACAAAAATTATTAAATATAATATAAATAAATCTGAAGCGTTTAATTGTGTTGTTGTAAATAAACACCATATTTTTATATTATTATTTTAAATAAAAAAAAAAATGTATGCAATTATTAAATATATTTTTAGTTTTATTGTACTTGATTATACAGTTGTTTGAAGTTATTAATAAGTTTGGTCAAAAAACTTAACACCTAAATATATTATTTTCGACATCTTATTTGAAGTGAGTTGTAGTAAGCACAAACATTTAACAATAATTATTGTTAACTTAAGTTAATTGAGTAAAGTAAAATTTATCTTGGCAAAAAAATAACATCCTACTTATTAGGTACTAAAATTAATTTATTAAGATATATCACTTAGATAGTATGTATATTATGTATTTCATTGTAGTGTATATAAGAGATATATGAATATTTGATCGACAAATTTTTTCCTAAATATCAATTATTAACAGGGCCAACGGTAGAATAATCAGCAGCTGTCGAACATTGATAAATATTTAGGGTTGTGTATAGTACTTTCATGTGTTAATCTTTATATATACCTGCTCACTTAATATGCATTACACAATATCAAGAATCAAGTTATTTCAATTTTCATTGTTATTATCGATGTCTAAGACAATTGGTATCATTATTCAGTCAAAATAATTTTTACATTTGAACACTCTTGTAGTTACATATAAACTTAACAGATCAATCTTATAATATACTGCAACATCGCTGATCATATCATTAAGATTTGTTAAGAGACAAAATTATCAGGGATTATAAACTTAAAAAGAACACAAAGTGACTTATTAAAATTCTTACTTTTAAGTTAGTACAATAGAGATTATTTAAAAAAGCTATTCTATCCAAATGTAATTATTGTACCAATTTCAGTGGTTCTTGCTTATTCTGGAAAAATCAGAGGATTTTTATAAACTTAAGTTTTTTCTGAGCAGTGAAAATTGGGATAACGTGTTAAACTCGACAAATGTAGATACTGCAGTCGAACTTTTCTTTTCTAAGATAGATAATTATATAAAAGTAACAAAATGTATATGTTTATCTAAATCTAAAATTAAAATTAAGAAATGGATTACATCCGGTATAGTAATATCAATAAGACGTAGAGAAAAGCTATTTCTTAAATTAAAAGAACAACCTTTCAATTCTGAACTTAAAATCAAATATAGAAAATATAGAAACCTTTTAACTAAATTTATTAAATGTGCTAGAGATATGTACTTCACAAAAAATATTAATATGGCTAGGGGCGATCCCAAACAACTTTGGGATATAATAAATGAAGCTATGTATAATAAAACGAACAATAATAAAAATATAATGATTTCTTCAGTAACTGATTACAAAAATAAATTAGTAACTGATGATGCTGATATTGCTGATGAATTTAATTCATTTTTTGCTACAGTTGGTGAAAATATCGCAGAGAAAATTAAGATCCAAAACCCTGCTATAAATAATAAATCCAAAATTAAATCTAACATAAATTCAATTTTCCTTAGCTATATTAAAAAGGATGAAATCAAAAAACATATTCTCAGCTGCAAAGATAGCACCTCCTTTTACTGTTTTAATTTGTCAAGCCATATACTAAAACAAATATTAGACTATATTTTAGATCCAATAGAGTATATCTTTAATTTATCTTTCTTTAGGAATTTTCCCAAATTTATTTAAACATACTCTAGTTGTATCACTTTTTAAACAAGGCAATAAAAAATTTTGTTCAAATTATCGTCCAATTTCCTTAACATATACACTATCAAAAGTTCTGGAGAAATGTCTTAAGACACGTTTATATAATTTCCTTGAGAAATCTAATGTTTTTATAACCAATTTGGTTTTAGGTAAAATAAAGGTACATCAATTGATTTACAAACACTCGTCAGTTGTATACATAATAATTTAAATTATGGTAACTCAACACTTAGCATATTCCTTGATGTCAAAAAAGCATTTGATTCCGTTGATCATAAAATATTATTAAATAAGTTAGATAAATATGGTATTAGAGGAATCGCAAATAGTGTAATTTAAAGTTTTTTAGAAAATCGTAGGCAATAAGTTCGTATTAACAATGTACTAAGTAACTTAAAAGTTTTGAATTATGGTGTTCCGCAAGGTACGGTCTTAGGACCATTATTGTTTATTGTATACATAAATTACCTTCTTGATTTAGATTTGGAATGCTCTATTTTAGATTCTGAGTGGAACGATGAATGTATTGATTTTACAATGATGTGTGTTTTTTTGTATTTTTTTTTGTGTCTGTCATCACCTTTTACGACAGTAAAAGTGCTTGGATTTTCTTCAACAGTCCCTTTTCTGATAGGAAGTGAATCTAGTTGGTACTTTGGGAGGTCAAAAGTACATTTTTCCAATAGTTTTCAAAAGCGCGTGAAAACAAAGAAAA
>NC_042494.1:61541795-61556800 GCF_005508785.2 Acyrthosiphon pisum
GAAGTATCTGGGTGTCATGATTGATAAATTTTTAAAATAGAATTTTCATATCGACTCAGTGATTAAAAAATTAAGAAGTATGATGGTAGATATAAAGCATTAAATAATATTTCATCACCTATCAATATGAAAATGGTTTTCTGTGTAATTGCTCAATCAGTATATACTTACGGAATTTGTGTATAGGGTGGTACCTTCGATAAATATCTAGGTTTGCTAAGAACTACTATAACCTCTACTATAAATTTGTTACTAAGGATAGCCTTTAAGAAACCCTATCATTTGAATACTGATATAATGTATAATACTTATAATATATTAAATTTGGAGAAATCTCATGCAAAAGAAGTACTAATAAATCTATATTTTTATAAATTTGTAAGTGTCAGTTTCAACCATAATTATTCTACTCGTCAAAATAGATACAATGTTTTTAGATTAAATAAATATAATACGGAATTTGGGAAAAAGATCCATTTAATGTAGGTATACAGTTATGCATGAAGTACGATTTACCTATTAAACAATTATTATTTTATAATGATTATGAACATTATAAAAAGTATATTAAGTATAAGATGAACATTTGTTTATAAAACCATCCATACATTTGTGCTGTATTTGAATATTGTGCCTGTCTCATAATTTGTTGTTTAATTATTCCCTATGTATTTGTATAACTTAAGATGTTTATTATGTATAAGAATTAAACGTAGTTGTCTTAAAATTGTAAATACACCTTAAAATATGAACTGTTGTCTCCTCCACAAGCCAAGGCTTTTGGAGACAATCATTTAAATAATCTTTATTTGTATAACGTATGTAAATTTTTCTTGAATGCAATAGTTATTATTATTATTATTATTATTATTTTGAAAGGATTTAGCTGTGTTTTAGCGATCATGTTTACTTCCATTGTGAGAATTTAGTGTAGTATGCAGGAATCAGAACCTAACTATGATTATTGCATAGTGTTATAAATGCCATGACAACATGTTCAAAATATGTTATAATTTATAAATATTGTATCAAAAAGAATGGATGCAGGTATGACACTTTTGTTATTTAGTATAAACCCAACTCAAATTAAAAAGCAACATAGTTACAAATTTGATTAACATTAATGTATAATCATGTATAAATGATGTATAGCAATCAGTGTCATATTGATATTCTCAATTGTGATTATCAAATGAAAAGAAGAACACAAGTTTAACATTTAAATTAAAAAGATTTGGTTTTATTGATCTACGCAAAATTCTTTTTCTTCAAAATCTCTAACAAAGTGTCCAATTCTTGTGTGTCATCTCCAAAATGTTTGACAACCACGCATGAACATCCTACCACTTTCCTGGCTTGACCATTGTTGTCGTACTTACACAGACCGCTCCATTCCCCTAAAGTCTTGTTGCTGTCTACCTCAATCAGAGGGGTACTGTTCTCAGCACACAATCCAGTCACTAATTTCTTATACATGGCTTCCTCGCAGTTGTTGGCCAAGACGCAAAGTACTCCTGTGCACAAAATCATTATCATGTAACTTACAATAAATTAGGTTAAACAACTAATTTAACAATTTACCAAGTTTCTTCTCCAGAGCTTTGGTACCCTCATGTATTCCGTGTAAAAGGCTGCCGTTTACTTGGGCATTTTTTAACACTTCTTTCAAAAGGTTGTACATTTCTCCGTGTTCACCAACCTCTACAGCATCTTCAACGTCGGACATTATGAAATAGTGTATAGATACAGCAATAAATTTAAAAAAAAATTAGCAAAAAATTGCTAAATTGAAAACGAGAATTAATTTGAAGCTCAAAAGAAATATAAAATGAACACGTTTTCGAGAAGGAGAGAAAAACTAATTGATATTGTTGAGGTTAAGTTGTTTGCATTCTGTTTATTTCGGCAATCAGTGCATGCAACTAACTTTACTCTTGATCGCACGGTAATTTCTTCGAACCGTATATTTTATTATCTATAGCTACGATAGCCACGATTTAAGATAATATCTTAACAGCTGTCGTAAAAAAGATATTAATGATAATGATCTTTGTATATTACATAGACATATTATATATACATTGTTTATATAATATATCTATGGTATATTATTATTATTATTATCATTATCATAGAACTACTGTATTTAAATAATATGATATAGAAAAATATGCTAATTATTATTTATAATTTATAATATATTCTCTACGTCATGATTGGGTGCAGATCATAGAATTACGAAAGGTATTTAAATATTTTTGTGTGATAACAGTTATAATTATTAGGCATTTAGGTGATTCATAGAATGATTTACACTTGTACTGTGAGTATGTATTTTTTTTAGCCACACTAACACAGTAGACTCAAATACGCAATTGTGAACTTGGTGTCGACAAAAACAAATAGAAGAACATTATACAAACATCAAATGAACATTTGTGTACATTTTCACTTCAATAGTGTGTTATGTTAATTCTAGCAATTTGACAAATTAATACGTGTCCGTGTTGTGTTACAATTTTTAAACTATGGAATCGGTAACTACAAGGGTGAACGATGAGAGACGAAAAAGGGTAAATTAACATCCAATTATACAATATATATTACCTTTTTATGATTTTTCTACTATTAAAATTTACATTCAACTATATATAACGATAGTAACCTAAATATTTTATTTATATTATTATTGTTAACTAGCTGCTGACCTTCCTCCAGAAGAAATTATTTTTTTATAATTTAATTTAAAAACATATGACTATTTTTTGGCTACACAAATAATATAATATAATTACATATTGTAGTTATTGTTAATCGCTAATTTCTGAAAATTATATATCCTACATTTTGAATTCAACCACTAGAGTGGTAAATTTTATTCTTTTTATTATAGAATAGAGATAAGGTAGAAAAAAATGTAAATAACAATAAATTATTTGTTCAATGAATAATATATATTTCAAATGGAAAAATGCAAGTGCAAACAAATAAATAATTAATAATAATAATAAATAAACAAACAAACAAACCGGTTTTCTTCATCTCCAAAATCAAGTTAGATTCTTATATATATGGATGTTAGGTAATTATTATTCAGATAATAGGTGTGAAAAAATGTCTTCTCTTTAATATTTATCTGCATCATTAAAAAATTATACCAACAGTACCTATAATGTTTTATTAAATTAATAATCACATTTGCAGGTGTATGTTGGTGATTTACCTAATGACTTCTTACGTCTAGACATAGTTTCAGTAGATGATTCAACTAATAGATTGCAACAAGAAGCAGCTGACCAGCAAGCTGCTATGGCTCTACAACAAGCATTGTCTTGTGTGCAAGGAGACCGTGATAGAAATAGATTAAATATTACAATAGTTCAAGCACGGCTCGTCAAAAACTATGGATTAACTAGAATGGATCCATATGTACGACTCAGAGTTGGACATTGTGTATATGAAACACAAACAGATCCTAATGGTGGTAAAACCCCTAAGTGGCATAAAACAGTTCAAACGTAATTCAAATTATTATTATTCAAATTATTGCTAATTAATTTTGAGTATATTACAAAGATTGTACATTTTTAGACTTCCACAAGAAGGTGTTAATCAAATTCATGTAGAAATATTTGATGAATGTTCTTTCAAAATGGATGAACTTATTGCTTGGACAACAATACCAATTCCTAATCAAATTTATAAAGGGGTCACAATTGAACAGTGGTACAATCTAACTGGTAAACAAGGACCAAATAATGAAGGAACTATAAACATGATTATAAGTTTTGGAGTAAGTATTACATTTTTTTTAATAAAAATTACAATTCTGTAGTTGCTTAATATTATATTCATGTTACAAAGGTAATATATTAACTGTGTATTCTTGTTGAATTTAAGACTCCACCTAGCCTAGGCTTAACAAATTCAGTTATGATGCTGCCACAAATGCCAAAATTTAGCAACTCAAGTGCCAGTTTAACTCCTATTTACATACAACCTTCAGCACCACAAGTCCCAACCCTTAGTGCAGAAGACTTGAAACAAGTAAATTAATTATACAATTTAAAAAATGTTAATATTAAATATTATTTTTCTTTCATAGATTCAAGACATGTTTCCGAATATGGATAAGGAAACAGTGAAAACTGTTTTTGAAGCCAACAATGGTAACAAAGATCTTACCGTTAATTCCTTACTCCAATTGGTCGACTAAATATTTGTTAAACAATTAAGCTTTTACATAAATTCATGATATATTAGTGCCATGTCAGCAGTTTGGTACCATTATTAAGTGGTACTCTGATAATTGCCTATAGTGGGTTCTTGCCTTAACCACTTCTCACTTGGTTTAATTAATAAATCAAATGCAAATCAGTTATTACATATTGGATTATATTACAAGAATAATAATGCATCTAGTCTATATTAGTAGTAGACTTGTAGTTCAAAATTATTTTATCAATTTATCCACAATTCATTAATGTATCAACTGAAATTCCAAAAACATAATAACCAAATAATTATTAACCTTTAGTAGTTAATAAATATATTGATTTAGGGTGGGTTACATAAAGAGCAGTCTGTAAATTTGTTACTGGCCCTGTAATTTATTCATTATATAAAGTTAATGATTGTGTTCAACTATGCATAGAGACATATTAAGTTATTCATAAGCTTGATTACCAAATACATTAAACCATCAATAATATTTATAGATATTTGTTTGTTATCACCTCGCCAGTACACCGTATACAATTTATCTCCCCGCTATATAGATTTATTAGACATTCCTACTTTAGTGTACTGTTTTTATTTCTACAGTTATCGACTATCGTATATAACTTGTGGATAGATGATCTATTTTAGGAAATAATTAGACTTTAAACCCCACCTATAATTTTGTTTACCCGGCCACAGGAGCACAAACCCGAAACATCGAGGAGTTGTGGGGTTTTGCTTAATGGGGAAATAAAGTGTCGTGGAACTAATTGGAAATTTTTTGGAATCGTATTCGGCAGAACTTTGTGGAGAATATGTCTCGGGAACCAGATGCATTTGAAACTATCTTAAAAGATATTTCTGAGTTCTGGCTTGCTTAATAAATTTAACATTTTTTTTTTTTAATTTATAATTTTATACATATTTTATATTTAAATTGTATATATAAAATAATATTAAATTTTAAAATATTGCTTAATATATAATACAATATATTATTTTAATTTTAATTTTATTACATATTATTTATTTATTTATCACATTGTTTATGGTGTTGCAATAACAAACAAGAGTGGTGGGATGATACATTTTATACGGTGTACTGGCGGGGCAATAACAAACAAGTACCCATTTATAACATCAATGATATTTCATCCATCTGTAAGTTACTCATTCAAAATTTTATCTGTAGTTTACAGGTCTGGTAGTCAATAGTTTAAAGAAATTATAGTATAACTAATGGGCTGGGCGCTCGAGAAACGCCTAGTTTTATTCAACAGTTTTATTTTACAGAACTGTTAACAGTTCTGTAAATTGCTACAGGAAATTTATGCAACCCACCCTAAGGATTGTTTGGGAACTATTTATAAATAATATTAATCTTTCATAATTTTACTTTGTTCTGTTATTGCTATTTTATGGTTATGATATTATATACATGTTTATCTTTTTTTAAATGACATAACTTTTTTATTCAATTTAATAAAATTTACACATTCCTTATTTGTAAATCAAAATATTTGTGTATTGAGATGAAAAAATAGGTTTAAGACAGTTGGATTAATTTGTTGCTTTCTAGAATATTAGCATATTCTAGCATATTATATACAATACATTTTTATAAATCATACAAATATTTAAAAGATAATACACTACACTCTGCACCACAAGAGAACACATTAATATATGGCTAGTGTATCCAAATAACTGCACTCCATCATCTCGAGGTCTAATATTCTCCTACTATGCGGCTACTGGTACGTGAATACCAAGGCACCAACAAAATGGTGCTCGTGCTGATATATTGGAGTGTATGTGTGAAAATAGACAAGTTTTTTCATGGCCCAAAGTTTACCTAATCCAGTTTTTATATAAATTAACAATTTATGTTATTAATTTTAATATTGCAAATTATTACATTCTGTATTTTCGAACATAAATATTTTAATTTATAGTTATTTATAGTATATAAAATTATTTAAAAAATAATACATCAAAATATTTTCAAAGATTCTTTATTCTTGCTTTATCCTTTTAATTAACTTTCAAAATAAATATTAAGAAAACTATTTATAAATTATTTTTTGGAAAAATGGAATTTTAAATATTATATTATATAAGTGTAACAATTCAACTATTTGAGAAATCATTTCTGAAATAATTTTTTTTTATTATTATTATATTTTACACAATTTATAAGATAGTTTATTTAGAATCAGCATCAGTGATGATTTATGTTAAGAAATCACAAGTTTTGAATGAAAAATACATTATTGTCAACCGAATTAATATTTCACTAACAATAAATGTCCTTTTTTTCATATATAGACAATTTGATACAAATAATAAAATTTCCCATTTTTTAAAATTATTAAAACAAATAAATTATTTAGTTGCTTGATTATGCACCATTCTTTACCTAATTTTGTCCCTTTTTACAAGTTTATTATTATTATTATGCACCGATGATATACTAATAAAAATATGCTTTGCAGTATTTTTTCGGATACCTATTTTCTTTATTTTACTGCTATATGTATTATGTATGAATGTACGTTTTATTTCACTCAAATATTACTATTATTCAATTTAAATAATATCTAGTACCCAGTATAATTGCCTTTGCCTCCTGGTTAGAATGTGTTTATAACTTATTTAATGCATTACTTATAGGCTTCAATGAAATTGACTATACTTTTTACTAATTTATTTTGTAGCTAATGAGGAATTATCATTATTGTAGGTACTGAATAAATAAAATTTAGAATAACATGTACCTACCTAGTCTTAAACTGTTTAAAAATGAAAACAAAAAATGTTGTCAAATTTGTTTAAATATTATATTACAAAAAACACAACTTTATTTTGTCAACATAATATAGTAAGTTAAAAAAATATTAACAACATTATGAAGTTGTATAACATAAAGATATTAAATAATATAAATAAAACAATAAACATTTATATTTTATATTGTAAATAACGTCAAAAAAAAAAAATGTAATATTTTATTAAATAACAAAACATTGTTAAATATTAAATTATAATTCAATAAATATATATATATAATAGTTAAAATAATAATGACCGTTACTGGCAGTTGTTATTGCTTGCAGCCACTTGGGCTGCTAAATCTGCAAACTTAGCAGTGTAATCCACGCTATTCTCACTCATAAGACATTGAAATTGGGCTTCCACCTATTAACAAAAATATTTATTTTTTACTGTTTGATATTTATAGTATTAGTTTGAGAAATTAACAGGTCTGATATTAAGGTGAAAACTATGGTTGCACAACGACTAATGAGCAATAATATAACGGTGCCAAATGTTCTTATCAAGTTACATAAATACATACACAGAATCCATACAAAAAAAGTGTGTCATACTAGCGCTCCACAGTGGCTAGGTAACCAGGTTTGGTTACCGTAACCTAGTAGTGGTTGTAGAGGGCGCTAGTAAAATGCGACTTTTTGTCAGATTTAATAAGAACATACGGCGCCGCTCAGCCGTGTGATCCAATATAGGCCGTCGTACAACCATAGTATCTATATCCGTGGTTTCAATACCAAAGTGACAAAACATTATTGGTTGGTTAGTAGCGATATATAATACATATACAGTATCATAAGTCCACCTCATCACTCAGTACAAAGTAAATATTTAATAAATTGGTTTTGTTTGACATTTAACAGGCCATAAAATAAACGACTTAGTAATATGTGAAAATATTCATGTAGATAAGTTAAATAGAACTTAAAACAACTTTTAATATTAGTATTATACTTACATCATTTGAAATAACTTTTTGATCGTCATTCCTCGTTGATTCAGCCATTTGTTCTTTATCTAGATGACCTAGGAAACTACTTAATGAAAAGTCCATCTGAAATTAAAAACTGTATTTAGATGATGAAACCGAGTAACCTTAGTCATAATTATATAAAATAATGTTGAATGATGTATTAGTCATATTTTAAACAACTAAAGTTTGACATACATCTGGATTTAGCCATTGATTGCTATCGTCCTTCAAAAGTCTAGAAGGACTAGTGGATGGTGTTGTTAAGCTAATAGCTGATGTTGAACTACTACAGTTTGATAAAAGACCAGAAAAATTTGGAGTTGAGAGTTCATTCATGGATGGCAACGCTATGTCCATTAACCTGTTTATAGCCGATGATGTGATACTTACATCATCCGGAATATCTTCATCAGGGGATTCCCACACTTCTAAAAGAAAATTTAAATTATTATTAATTAACCTTAATGTATAAAAATAAATAAAATAATATTAGGTAATATATATTGAAATAAAATGTAAAATTTTTAAGTTTTAAATGAAAATAATTACAAATACAACATTTAACAGGTACAGCTTATAAAAGTATGATATATTCAAAATAATGGTTCAAAATAAGCTTAATGTATTATACATTTGAATATATTATTTGGTTATAGTTGGTGAAGTGCATTGATTAATTTTACGAGAGTAAGTCATAACCCCCCTCCCCACAACTACACGTACCCATCGTTTCTATCAACACATAAATATTTAAAGTTTTTACTATACCTAATAACTCTACATTTAACATTTTTCATGGTTAATTAGTACTAATTCTATAACCATGGCTTTACCTTTTCAATATTTCATGTGAATAATATGTTATTTATTCTTAGTTAACTACATTACACATTTTTGATATTATATTTATAACATTAAGTAGGTTGGAAAATTCATTATGAATTAAAATCTTCAAAATTAATAATAGACTAAAATATCACCACAAGTACAACTGATGGAACACAATAGTCAAGTGTGTGTAGCAAAGGAAGGAACCCTCTTATAATTTTATCTATAATATTATTATCAAAATCTACTATGTAGGTAAAAAAAAATACTAATAAATACACATTCATTATTTATACAATTTCAGCCTTAGTAAGTCTTAACCCCCTCACCCATATTCTGTCTTTGTGGTGCGTCTGGGAATTTTAATTCAAGATGATAAGACTGAAGAGATACTAAATATTAATTTTATCATTCAACAGTTTTAACAAAAAGCTACTTGTTTTCTATCCATCTATAATACAGATTTAAGAAGGTGGTTTTGTGTATTAAGTGTTTTGGGGAAGGTGATCAATTTTTAGTTTGTAAGATGCTAAATTAAGAAACTTCATATCACATATTCCAAAATTGTTTACATCATACAATTGTTTTCTTAGATCAAAAAAATGGAACTATTATACTAACTTTTAGGTGAAAGTGGGGCTTGATCTACTTGGTTAATATCACATTTTTCACCTTCCATTATCTGATTCTGTTCAGAATTGATTGCTGGCACAATGGGTCTGAAGTTAGATGTTTGCACAATAGTTAAGCTGGTCTTTGGTTGGAGTGGCAGAAGTTTTTGAACAATGCCTACATGTTTATTACTCGGTCGACCTGTTCGATTACAATACCTTGGTTGCAATTTCTGCAGAAAAAAGTTCAATGGTTTAATCATGAATAACAATATAAAAAATGAATATACATTCAAATTAAAAGTAAAATTAACAATTTGTAAATTTAAACGAATAGTTGAAATTCAAGCTGAAACTACATAAATATCCTTACATCAAGTTGAGCTTTGAATGAACCAGTCGAATGTAAAGGTTTTGGCTGCAAAGGTCGTCTAAATACTGATGATGGGTTAACCATAACTTTACAGCCACTGACTAACGAGTATGCACCACGCTGATTTTGATCCACCTCTGTTTTAATCTAAAATTAGAAACACGACCATATTTTATAAGTTAATATTATTAAACAAAATAAGCACAGTTCAATCGGTCATCAAAATTTACCTCTGTCTGTCTTGGCAAACTATGTGGTTTATTATTCACAGAACCGCATGAACAGCCCTAAAAGTTTCATATAGCATTAGGCTTATACTCATTTAATAATAAAATAAAGATTCAATGTAAATATTTAAGAATCTAGACATACTTTAGAAGAAGTTAAATTATACTGAGCAATAGAAATGAGTTTATTGAGCGATTGGGATATTCGATTTTGACTGGTAGCTTCAACGCAATCTTCAAACCAATACTCAAGTTGAATTTTAGATTCACTGCCACACTAAAAAAAAAAAAAACAGATATTTTATTTACATGAAAAATAAAGAATACATCTTTTAAATGCTAATAAAATAATTACTATGAGATAAAGTTCCCCAATTTTAATAGTTTCAACATTGGCCAATGTCCATCCCTGTTTGACTCTTGCAATAAATTCTTCTTTCTTCTCTTTTTCTTGGTCATGTGATGAAATAACTGGATCGTTTTTGGGAGGACTTGCCATTAGAATATCCAAGCCTTTTTCGCCATCATAAATCCCATCTGATATCGAACACATTGTTGACGGACATGTATTCAAACTACTTTCTTGACTCCCAGATGATCCAGATGCTGAATTAACTGTTTCTGTGCGCACCCGTTTGACATATGGTTTTTGAACTTTCGTGGAAGGAAACTTTAAAGAAAAAATTAACATATTTTAAAACATATAATATATTAAAGTAAAAATTATTGTAAAACTTTAATGTTACCTTTTGAAGAATTGAATCTACTGATTCTTTAGAAATTCCATGAGTGTTTCTATGAGCTAATAAACTAACATTTGTATTTTCAATATCACTAAAGTTAACACTAATAGGAGTAATATTAACACCAGTAGCAGGAGCAACTCTTAAAATTCTTTTGGATTCTTGATCAACTTCTAATGTTTTAACTCTGTGTATTTGTTCACGCTAGTAATATAGTGTTTAAGGACATTTCATTTAGACAGAATCAACTTAAATATTGTCAGATATAATAAATATCAAATACATTATGGTGAAAAGGATACAAGTTTTCGATTTTCTGTTTGCCATCTATTTTCTAAAAATGCCAAAAGCATAGATAAAGGTTTCTGTAACTCAACTGTTGCTCTAATACGAGGATTCATGGCAAGTGATTGCACTAAAGACCATGTATCCATATCTCGAGGCCTTAATTCAACACTCACTTTTCCTGGCAATTTTAAGTCTCCAATTGTATCTAAAAAATACAAATTGTATTACAAAAAATTTTAAACAGTAAAATGAAAAATTATACCTTCAAGACAGTTGAGCTTCCTCAAAGCTCTACAATGCGGCGTTTTAACTTTCCACAATTTTCCTTTACTCCTGACTTTAGTTGAACCATGATAAATCATCTCACACAATTTTGACCAATTTTTATCATTACAGAATCCAACCCTCCGTTTAAGTTCGCCATAGTTGATCAATCCATAAAGCTCTTGCACTACTTTTTGCATTTCTACAATAATACAGGGATATAAATAATAAATTAACAAATAAATCCTCAAAAATATTATCAATCATTACCTTTGGGAAATTCAATATATTTGCAAATTTTGTGCCATGTTCGATAATAAAAGTGCCTTAACTGTTCTTTACTTTTAATAGCTTGTTCACAAGAACCTTTACGCTTAGCTCGGTTTACCATAAACCACTGAATTGATTCAAAATCTTTGCCAAACTCATTTAAGCCTTCAAAAAAAGAATTGGTATCCTCAGCTGACCAAAGTTCACGCCTAATTTTGGAAGACTTGAAAACTGGAGCATCATTTGAGTCTATAATTGTACACAAATATAAATCATATGCAAACAAGGCTAGGATGCGGACACAATCTACAAACCTATTTTGGTGCAACTGGGTCCGGGTGAAGTAGACACCGGCGTCATTCGTAATTTTTTTGACACTCTTGCACTGGTTCTCAACAGCACACCCTTTTCAGAGACAACTGTTGGAGCATCGGGCTCCAGATGGCAGTCATCCTGTTTGATCTTTTCATCCATATTACTGCAGTAGGATCGACGACAAAAAATCTGAAAAGGCGATGTTTTGACCCAATTATGGGAAGGCGCAAATCGAAAAAAAATTAAAAAATACACCGTACTCGGCACTTACCGAGGACGACGATCATCTAGGTAGCAATCCAACCAACAAAACAGCTCATGTCCACAGCTCAATGAAGTCGTCGGACTGGCTCTGAGCTTTGGATCGCGCGGGGTCAATTAGCGCCATTGTGGAAATCCTCGGGGGACGACGTACACAATTCCGGTGATTCTCGAACGATCGGGGTCGTTATTATTTGTCAGAAACGGGCGGC
Organism: Acyrthosiphon pisum; assembly: GCF_005508785.2. Classification (NCBI taxonomy): domain Eukaryota; kingdom Metazoa; phylum Arthropoda; class Insecta; order Hemiptera; family Aphididae; genus Acyrthosiphon; species Acyrthosiphon pisum. Next base: position 61,554,214 of record NC_042494.1, read on the forward strand.
TCCATAGCTAATTTTTGGACAGCAACGACGACAAGAAAAAAACGGCAGAGATCGAGCGCAAAAGTCTAACGCACCGAGTCACTTACTCAATTGTACGCGCAGAAAATGATAAACAGAAAAATCGCTCTAATCAAACGGACACACAACAACAAACATGGCGAAATGTACTGTTATCATTGCAACGGTGCTTCGATATTTGGATGGCATGACGTGAAGAAGGGAAAGACAATTATAACAATAATAGTCGATGGTGGTGACCATAGAAAATATAATATACCGAAAAGAGTTCGCGAAGACACAGCGAGTCGGACGAGTCGGTATTCTGTATTTTTGTGTTACACACTTACATGGCAAATGGCAATACTATTATAGCATAATATTATGGTAGTCGGCCAAGGTGTATATTTATTATTTATTATTATAGTTTATACAAATACCTAATCGGATCCTCGGATGACGAGTGACGACCAAATTGTTTTAATCTAAAATATTATTGTAATAACTAATAGACAATAATACGTAAGATTTAAATAATATATGGACATATGGTATACCATATACCTAGGTATCTATTCAATAATCATTGGTGCGCTAATGGTTTTTGAGGACGACGGGCTAGTCAAAATAATGTCAGCTAACCTACGTAAATTTTTATAGTGGTCCACTACACCTGCAAAATTGAATCAACTTTTGGAGCGGAAAGTGTTTCGCCGCGGTCTACTCGGCGTTCCGCGGCAAAGCTCATGATAATACCTACAGCGTTTTATATAATATATGAATAAATTAGGATGTTTCTGAAAATATACCATCTTGCTACAAGTTACATGTTATATTTATATACCTCTATAGTCTATAATATATATATATTTACATTTTACTTATGTTATGCTAACTAAAGTACTAAGTAGTTAGTATCGCCTGTATACCAACTGTCTACAGGTACGCATACGGGAGCCTATAGCGTGTATAGGTAAGCACGCCAAAATTGACCAATAGTCATTTATACTATACCTATTTTGTGTATATGTACCCAGGGGAGGGCCTAGGGACCAACCCTTCCCAAGCTGTATTTCTAAACAATTTTATACTGTTAAAAACAAAATTACAAAAAAAATCATCGAAATTTTCTGAAAATTATGACTTGCATTGGGGGAATTCCCTAACCATGTCTCTGGAGCCGCCCCTGTAAGTACCTACCTATAATCTATACCCATTTATATATTATATAGTATTATACGATGTAGCCTGATGTAGTGATGTAGGTATACTACTTTTAAGAGAACGCCGCAAATTTTTTATGGGTTTTCGGGTATTTTATAGGAAATTTTCTCTTCAAATTGGTTATCACATTTAATTATGTTATATACTTATATAGTGATATTATTGGTAGGTTAAGTTTCTATTTTAAAATAGAGCAATAGCCAATGGGTTACCTAAAATACATTTTTAAAATTTAAATCCTGGTACCTAGTCGAACAAGTATCTACCACGGCTGTATTCAAAGCAAGGCCAGAATTTGAATACTACTTGTGTAATATTTTTCACGTAATATTTGAAAAATGTATATATTTTATTTTAACGACTTACTATAGTAGAGCCTCGCTCTATTTTTATTATATAAAAATTATTTATGTTGATGCTGTTGGAGTACAAAATTTGAAATATTAACAATTATTCGTTGTATATGGAATATCTATACCTATATTAAATTTATACGTATAATTTAATATTGATATATGAATAATATTCTCGTCAAATATATAGATTAGGTATCTATGTGTTTATAGCACAACTACTGTACTTATTCAAAATTTACGTTTCCAGTTATTCAGATACTCGGCATTAGAAAAATGTTATTTAAACTTCCAGTAAACGGTGAACGGTGAAATAGGTAATGAGTGTCTTGTGGTAAATTGGAAACGGAAAATGTCCCAAAATAGTTTAAAACAAATCAAAATATTTTGAAAATTTTATCATGTATAGAAATGGAAAATATAAACAACCAGTGAAAATTTCATGTATCTACGGTCATTTGTTTTAAAGTTATACAAAAAACCAAAATCAATTTTCTCGAAAACAAATTTTGCGTGAAAATTCCCGTTTTCCTTAATTTTTCTTTTGTTTTTCACAGCGCTTTTGAAAATTACTAGGAATTTTAAACTTTGACCTCCCCAATGCACCAACAATATTCACTTTCCAATCAAACAAGATACTGAAGTTGAAAATCGAAGCATTATTTCGACTACTTATCGTGTACACAGACACAAAAAAATAAAAAAATAAATAAAAAAAAAGGTGGGTAAGTGGATTTCGCTCTGCTGTACAGTAGGTTACAAGTGGGTCACTGTATAATGGATGGTATTAAATTTGAATTCATTAATATAATATCATTGTATAAGAAAAACGATTCTGAGCGGAGACGGTATGTCAGTCTAGGTATAAGCAAGGGCGTCCGGAGGGGGGGCAAGTAGGGGCAGTTGCCCCTCCCTTGGCTTTTTTCTGGGTTGATTATCATATATTATTATTGATGATTTTAATGTTCTAAAAAAACTAAAAAATGACCTAACAATTCTAAATAGTGCACTAA
>NC_042494.1:61556898-61560177 GCF_005508785.2 Acyrthosiphon pisum
TTCAAATTTAAATTTAGAAAAAATTTCAAAATGCTCTAAAATCTTTAAATACATAAAATAACCTTACATTTAAAATCGTCAAAAAATTCAATGTATTTATGTTATAAAACGAGTATCCCGTATATTTGGAAAACAACGCTAAGTGCATTATAATCCTAACGCAATCATTAGGTACCGTTGTAATATACAATATCGCAAAATAAACTTTTTAAAATTAAAAATAAAAATATATTTTTTTTTTACAGAGTGATTTTTTTTACACTCGATTCAAGGGCCAGAACTAAGCCAGAACTAAGAACGTTGCTTTTATAGATTATGAGATGTAGTGGTGGGACCAAATGCAATACCGTAGTGTCAACCTAGTTTTTACTTTTTTGTAAAACAAATTTTAATGTTCATAGAATAGCTCGAAATGTTTTATTTTATGAATAACCTAAAACTATAAAACCAACGATAACATTTTACCTATCTATTAAAAAATAATGTATTTAATAATTTAAAATGACATAACAATTAATTAAAATGAATGCAGCAAGATTAAGTTTTTAACTAACAATGTACGTATAATTCATACATTTTTTTACATTCCTCGTCTATATGAAAGAAAATATGACACAAAAATACTTTATAACTAATAGAATAATGAGACAATAAATGTAAAAAGGAAAATATTTTGCCCTCCCCTTGACAAATTCCTGCGGACGCCCTTGGGTATAAGTCATAATATTATATTATAGTCTATATAGTATTTAAAAAAAAATTACCTATAATAGGTACCTATAATAAATTCCAAATTATGCATATCATAATATCTATTAGGTACTTATAACGCGTTATACATCAACAACAAACCGTGATACTATCATAGATATATAATAGTATACTTTAGAAGTTTCAAGTATACCCAAGAATAATACTATACAATCACAACAAAATAACTAAAATAGTTATTCTAGGTTTTTAATATGTAATTTCGTCCAAATTTGTACTGAAAATGACTATAAAAATAAACTGTGTAGATGTATTTTTTAGATTTTTTGGTAACAGAATTAATTACTTACGTGGAATCTTGTTTTAAATTTTCAATTCTTAGATACAAAAGTTGAACATTTTATAAATTCTTAACTACAAAATAATTATTCAAATTAAAATTTGATAAATTTTGTCAAAATTCGATCTTTAAATGCTTATAAAAAAAAATTGTGCATATGTATTTTTAATATTTTTCAACTGATATTGTAACAATATATCAGGAGCTTTGTATAAAAATTTAATACACTTTTGGCCCAACAGATAAAACTTAATTGATATTTATAGATAAAAAACTAAAAATATTGAAAACTGAAAATGTCCGTAAACAGCTCAAAAAGAGTCAAAATATTTTCAAAATTGTATGGTGTATAGGAAATATAAACATTCAGTAAAATTTTCATGTATCTACAGTCATTCGTTTTTGAATTACAACAAAATAAGGAAATCACTACATGAGAAATCGAGTGAATATCCAATGTTGTAAAAATTTGAATTTCAAACGATCATAAAAATTTAATTTGACTTTCTTATAGATATCTTTTGTTTGATAAAGGTTGATAATCTTATAAGGAATCTTGTATTAAATTTTAAAATCTTAGATTTAAAAGAGAAAAATTTTTACGAATTCTTAACTCAAAATAATTTGCTAATTTTCGTGATTTTTCCATATTTTGTCAATTTTTGGACTTTAAATGCTAATAAAAAAAAACTGTGACTAAGGATTTTTAATATTTTTCATCTGCTTTTGAAACAATATACTAGGAGCCTTTTATTAAATTTTCAACCTTTTTTAATCAACAAATAAAATTTTATTGATATTTTTAGAAAAAAAACTAAAAAAAAATTAAAACTGACAATGTCCGTAAAAAGCTCAAAATAAGTCAAAATATTTTGAAAATGTTATGGTGTATAGAAAATGCTAATATCAATATTCAGTGAAAATCTTATGTATCTACGGTCATTTTTAAAATTAAAGTTACACCAAAAACCAAATTCAATTTTGTAAAAAATCGATTTTGCGTAAAAATTCCCGTTTTTCCTTAATTTTTTTTTAGTTTTTCTTGGCGCTTTTGAAAATTACTGGAAATTTTAAATTTTGACCTCCTCAATGCACCAACGATATTCACTTTCCAATCGCACAAGATACTGAAGTTGAAAATCGAAGCATTATTTCGACTACTGATCGTGTACACAGACACAAAAAAAATTAAAAAAAGGTGGGTAAGTGGATATCGCTCTGCTGTACAGTAGGTTACAAGTGGGTCACTGTATAATGGATAATATTAAATAAGAAAAACGATTCTGAGCGGAGACGGTTTGTCAGTCTAGGTATTAAACATACCTATTATAGGTATACTTATCTATAGTATTAAAAGAAAATTGACCTATAATAGGCATCAATAATAAATTCCAAATTAATCATATCACAATATCCATTAGGTAACGCGTTATACATCAACAACAAACCGTGGTACTATCATAGATATATAATATAGTATACTTTAGAAGTTTCAAGTACCCACAAATAATATTATACAATCACAACAAAATAACTAAAATAGTTATTCCGGGTTTTTAAATATGTAATTTCGTCCAAATTTGAACATAAAATGACTATAAAAATAAACTGTGCTTATGTATTTCTTAGAATATTTGGTAACAGAATTAAATATTTATGTGAAATTTTGTTTTAAATTTTCAATCCTTAGATATAAAAGTTGAACATTTTATACATTTTTAACTACAAAATAATTATTCAATTTTAAATTTGATAAATTTTGTCAAAATTTCATGTAACGGAAAACCATATTCTGAAGCTTGATGTGGATACCATATCTGGATATCATAACTGCGGAAACGTTTTGAGTGTAGGTACGTATCGGCCGGTGTTGCTCCCTATATCGGCTTATATTTTTCCAATCTAACTATACAAAATACTGAATATCATTGAATTCAGAAATATTATTACAAAAGAGAAAACGTCGTGACTTGATTTACAATTCTGTCTTAAATTTTCTTTTTATATAGAGAATTTAAAATTGAGCTGGGCTTTTCATATCAGAGTATTGGCAGAGCCGGGCTTTTATATTATAAATAAAATAATTGTGGATACTGGACGACCAAAAAGACTACTCACCAGACCATTAAGTCCAAAATGTTCATAGGTGCTGCCACTGGGTGACTTCTCCTCCCGTCAATCAATCTCATCAAATTAACTTATATATTTTCCCCTGTCTGATTTTAAAA
>NC_042494.1:61561067-61580417 GCF_005508785.2 Acyrthosiphon pisum
TGGCTGGGGGTCATTATGTTAATTTGTGCGACACCGAGATGTTACCATAACGTCATTAGCGTTTAATGTAATGTGTGTGCGTCGACCGGTGGGGACCGGTTCCCGGAAATTAGCGATTATACAAACGTTATCGGAATCGTGGTGGCGTATGATCTATAAGTAATATTAGGTATAGTCCGTTGTATAATAAATGTATTGACGATAAAAATAATCATTATAAATCATATAAATATAACCAATATTGGTTAATGTTGTTCAACGATGTCATAGAAACGTGTGTCGTGACGGTTTTTTATCGTACCCTCTGTAAAAAAGTTTCACTTTATCCGTACGTACTCACAACACTCCCTTTTAGATTCTGAGTGGAACGACGAACGTATTGATTTTACAATGATGTTTTTTTTTTGTTTTTTTTTTTATTTTTTTTTGTGTCCGTCATCACCTTTTAGGATAGTAAATTGCTTAGATTTTCTTCAACAGTATCTTTTCTGATAGGAAAGTGAATCTAGTAGGTACTTTGGGGGGTCAAAAGTGAAAATTTTCCAGTAGTTTTCAAAAGCACCGTGAAAAATAAAAGAAAAATTAAGGAATAATTTGAAAAATTTTCTTTTTGAATCTAAGATTTGAAAATGTAATACAAGATTCCTCATATGTTTGTCTACTTTTAAAAAAAAAAAATGTCTACAAGAAAGTAAAATTAAATTTTTATAAGGGTTTGAAATTCATATTTTTACAACATTTGATATTCACTCGATTTCTCATGTAACGATTTTCTTATTTTGTTGTAATTAAAAAACGAATGACTGTAGATACTTGACAATTTCACTGAATGTTTATATTAGCATTTTCTATATACGATAAAATTTTGTAAATAATTTGACTCTTTTTGAGCTGTTTACAGGCATTGTAAGTTTTCAATTTTTTTTAGTTTTTTTTTCTATAAATATCAATAAAGTTTTATCTGTTCGGCTAAAAAGTATAAAAATTTAATACAACGATCCTGACCCAGTGTGCACTATAGTGGATTATACATTTATAAACTCTAAATCAACAGCGGATTCTGAGTTTATTTTAAGTTTGGTTTATTTTACATTGATTCAGCATTGTTTAAATTGTATAATTTTAGTTTACAATAAAACGGGAAATAGGTTATTTAGTAAGCGGTTATTCAACGTTGAATATTGTTATAATAGCAGTTGAAGAATATTAAAAATACATAGGCATATTTTTTTTTTATAAGCATTTAAAGATAGAATTTTGACAAAATTTATCAAATTTAAATTTGAATAAATATTTTGTAGTTAAAAATGTATAAAATGTTCAACTTTTATATCTAAGAATTGAAAATTTAAAACAAGATTCCACGTAAGTAATTAATTCTGTTAACAAAAAATCTAAAAAATACATTTACACAGTTTATTTTTATAGTCATTTTAAGTTCAAATTTGGACGAAATTACATATTAAAAAACCTAGAATAACTATTTTAGTTATTTTGTTGTGATTGTATAATATTATTCCGTAATCGTGGGTACTTGAAACTTCTAAAGTTTACTATTATATATCTATAATAGTACTACGATTTGTAGTTGATGTATAACGGCATAACGCATTATAAATACCTAATGGATATTGTGATATGATTAATTTGGAAGTTATTATAGGTATAGGTACCTATTATAGGTCAATATTTTTTCAATACCATAGATAAGTTTATAATATGTCTTATACCTAGACTGACATACCATCTCCACTCAGAATTGTTTTTTTTTATACAATGATATTATATCATTGAATTCAAATTTAATTCTATCCATTAATATACAGTGACCCACTTGAAACCTATTGCACAGCAGAGCGACATCCACTTACCCACCTTTTTTTTGTATTGTTTGTTTTTCTAATTATAAGATTAATATTACGGTAAAAACACAGTATCCAAAAAAGTGGTCTCGTGCCTTATTGTAGGTATATTGGTCATAGTTCTTGAAACTCGTGACTCGTGAGTACGTTTTATATTTCAGTACACACCGTCCTTTATTATTCATCACTAAAAGTGTTGTAAATGACGATTCTGTAGTTTAAATTAAAAATTAAAAAAAATGTATATTTAATAAATAATTGCGGTCTTTGAAACTTGTTTATTTTTTACACGTACTAAAAAGGTACCCACAGTTTAATCCTCGTCTCCTCGTATCTGATACCAGATTGACATCGACATTCTTATGCCAACTATATTCAGTAGAAACAAGACACATACATGTACCGATGTATCTGTATGTAGTGTAGATACTCTTAGTTTTTTATTTTTATTTTAAAGCTTTTTAATTGTCCTATCAACTGGCATACGCAATTAAACCAGAAATGTGCTAATTATTTTTATTAAATTAAAAACAGAGAAAAAAAGTTGGCAAAAATTAGTATTTTTAAAAGGAAATTGTGCATTATTCCAAATAATTTATTATTAACTATGAGTTTTTGTTTTTTGTATGACAAGTAAAATTTACCGAATAGTATAAAATTAAACCATTGAGGACCAATTAACCGAATCAATCCTAGGAAAACTAAGTTATGACGATTAACAGGAATATATTAATATATTATGAAAACCAAACTTTCAAGGTACCTATTTTAGGTATTATTGATTATTCAGTATAATTCAGTATAATTCAGTATAATTCAGAAGAATAATACAAAAAACAAAAAAACCATATTAAGTAATACATTTTTTGGAATAATACACAATTTTCTTTAAAAAATGCTAATTTTTGCCAACTTTTTTCTACTTTTTTAATTTAATAAAAATAATTAGCGTATTTCTAGTTCAATTGCGTACGTCGGAGTGTTGATAGGACAATTAAATAGCTTTAAAATAAAAATAAAATTACATGAAAATGTTGAAAACTTTTGATGATACATAAACAAATGCTTGATAAGTATGGTTTTGATAAAACTTTGTTGATTGCCCATAACTTAAAAAATAAAAAAGACCAAATCTTGAAAGGGTATTTCTTCATCATTTTTGGTATACTTTCATATGACGTCGGCTGATCACTTCACCCCAGAACACATTATATACATTAGTTTTTTTTTTCGTACAGGGGCTTTATATAAAACTTTGGCCCCTGGGCCTCTAAATGTCTTAATCCGGGCTTAAAAATTTTAAAAATTCTAAACAACAACCGATTGGCACTCTTATTAATTATCATTGTCTATTGATCCCAGACTTCAGTTAACTTGCGAGTTGCGACAGTCGTATATGGTAAACTATATTCTGCGTATCGTGTTAATTTAGTTGTATACCATCCTACCTAAATTAAAATTAATTTTTTTCGTTACGCGCATTGCATTAATCTTCAATTTGAACAAATTATGACTTAAAAAAATAAATGGGTGGTGAGGCTAAAAATATAAAATTACCGCGAACCGCTCAAGAATCGAAAACCATTTCTGGTATGTTTAATAAACAGACGAAACTTGAACCAGTAAGCAAGCACTACAAAAGATAAATAATATTAATTTGTAAATATATCGTATACCTTTCAAGTATAGACAATAAGTGATGAATCAGGTAAAAGTGATTTATAGATGATGCAGTTGATATATTTTCAAAAATAAAAAAACGAAGTTATCCTTAACAAACTACTAATATTTTTGTTTATCAATAAATATTGCCATAATAGTTAGTAGACTTTTAATTGTTATATGTGTACAATTGTTTTTATAAAATATTTGCTACCTTGCATTTAAAAATTATATTACCTAGTTAATAAAAAGGTTAGTATAAAAAAATGTAGATTATAGGTGGTTGCGAGCGAAGCGAGTGGTTTTTTATTTTACCTATCCTAGCCAGTCAAAACCTTTGCCCCCCTTTATTGATAACCTGAAATGACGCCACTGAATAAAATGTTGTGTGTATGGTCAAAAAGCTTGAAAATATAATACAAGGTTCCTCATAAGTTGTTATGTAATAGCAGTTGCAAAATATTTAAGAATAAAGATACAACGTAAGGGCAATTTTTTTTATAAACATTTAAAGCCATAAGGATTGAAAATTTAAAACAATGTTTCTCATATATTATAGTAGTTCATATTGTCATCAAAAAATCTAAATTCTTAATGAATACAGTTTTTACTTTATTTTTTTTATATATATTTGAAGTTCAAATTTAGATAAAATTAGATGTTTAAACGAAAAATAACGATATTATAGTTATTTAATATTTTCTTATAATTTAAAAATATTATTTTGCCCGTCAGCACTTGAAATTATGATATTTTCGAAGTATAGGTATAGTTGTTTTAGCTAACTTACAGAATTACTAATATGAGTAATGTCTTCTAGTAAAATTAATTACTTTAATAAAATTATATTCTGTCTCCTCTCTTCGTGGAATCATTTTTCTTTTACAATTATTTTATATGATTAAATCCAAATTTAACAAATCCCGATCCATTATAACTTACACTGGACCATGTACAGTAGAGTGGAACCTATCCATTTGCCATTATTTTTAAAAGAATACTAACAAATTACTTTTAGACGATACCATTTTTAATTACTATTAATTTATCATTTTATCAACGTGAAGTGAATAGTTGAAAGTTAACAGTGGTTGCACGGTGCACACGCAATCCAAAGCGGGTCATAACCTGCCGCAAATTCATAGGTGGTGATTGGTGGGCTATTACCCCCCCCCCCCAAAAAAAAAAAAAAAAATTATTGAATATTTTTCAAATCCCCATTTAATACTTTGTAAAGAGAGACTAGCCCCGGCGTTTCCCTAAAACGCAATCAAATCTCCGCTATGGTAATCTGTTCAAAGAAAAATAGGCAATGATAACAAAGAATTTTCAATATTAACCTCTCAATGGGAACGAACGAAATCGGAAATCCTATTTGGTATCAGAAATCATCCTTAATATTGAAGAAAGAATCATTTTTTTAATAATACTTGTATTATATAATACATGTACACTATAATACTTGTAAGTAAGCGGATGTCACTCTGCAGTACAGTAGGTCAATGTATAATGGATTGTGTTAAACTTGAATTCAATGATATAATAATATATTATCATTGTATAAGAAAAACGATTCTAAGCAGAGACGGTTTGTCAGTCTGGATATTTTATATTGTTATTATTAAATTATAGCCGGCAAGTTGAATTAATATCTTAATCCTCATTTATTTAAGTCAGCTTTCCTTAAGATATTCATCTTTTGAAATGCACCAACTTTTAAGGCTGATCGATTTAAAATTTTGAAAAAGTACCTAAGTTTCGCGGAACCCTGAAGAGATCTTAAAACATAGTTTTAAGTACAATTTCTGAGAAAAATTTATTCGTAGGGCAAATACACAGGAATGCTCATTATATTATAAAATATTTATATGCATACCTATTGTCTATATTATAATATATATATTATATAATTAATAATCCATTCCTTTAATTAATGTTTAAGAATAATGTATTTTTAACTAACATAATGTTAGTATCTAATAACCAATAAGACAAAATACTATCTAAAAAATCATCTAATGACTAAGGGTCGTTCTTACCATGTCAGGTTGAGTGTCATTGAATAGTAACTGGCTGATAAAAATTTTTATTACTGGCAGAATTCTGACGGTTAAGTGTCTATTAAAACTTTAACCGGACATTGTAAGAACGGCTCTAATAGTACTTGTTTATAAATATATAAATTGTATAAAAACATGAAATATACACAATATCGTGTATAAAGTATTAAGTGATTAAGAGAAAAATATTATTAGTTATTACTAAAAATAAAGTCAAGTTAAGTAAAGTACAGTTTATTTATGTTTTTAATAGATTGACTAAAAACAAGAAATAATATTAATTGAATGTTCAATAATAAATTGTTTAATGTTATATGTTTTAAAAAATTATTAATACAACTTTACATTTTCAATTTACTGCAATATTTAATTCTATATTTTTATATTTCAATATCTATTCTTTGATTAATTACAAAAAAAGTATTTTTCTAGTAAAAATGCGATTGTGAAAATGTTATTTCATATATAAAAAATATATAAAAAACGTGTTTAATTTATGTTACACATAGCTCATGAATGTTTTATTAGAGTAAATACTGAATGCATTAACTAATTTGTGAATAATTAAAAAACATAAAACATATTATACATTTATAATGTTACTACTATTCACAAATCTAATGACACTATATCGTATTGTAGAAGTATCTATACGATTATTATTAACATTGTATTAGTGAAAACATTTTACTAACTAGTGATATAACAACTCTATGCAGAAGGAATGTCAATAAAATATGAAATAAAAAAATTCTAGAATAGAATCAGTCTATACAAAAATATATTAATTTTTACATATACGAAAAAATTTCATATTTTATCATACTATCTAGTATTTAAAATACTAGTATAACAGTTAAACAATGTTTAAAATAACATTTAAATTCAGTATGGGCATCATGAAGAGTCACCATGAATATTGAAGAGTTTAGCAACTTCATTGAGATCTTTGTAACATCTATCGGTTTTAAGCACTTGGCGTGCTATAGACATTCTGTTGAACAAATTCCATAACACAATTCCAACAATTACATCATTTTTCAAGTAGAAAACTACACCTTTGTTATAATCATTTTCAGAAATAGTTTCATTATTTTTGGATCCTAATTCTTCATTTGTTTCCTTTTTATTGGTCAAGGTATTTTGATCAGTTTCATTAGCCAAAAGTGATGGATCTTTATGGTTTCCTTTGGCAAACACACCCATTGTTACTAGAGACGAATCGACAATTCCAATTGCTTCATAACCCACAGAAGGCCCAATGTCTGACCAAAACATAGGTTGATGTTGATATGGTTTAGCTGAAAATTCAAAAACAAAATTTTCTTATGAATCAAGTAAGATAATAACCAGTTGGGTAAGTACAGGAGGGGGGGAGGATTTGGGTGTTGTATCCCATCCACCATAACTTATTTTTTAAAACTGGCAAACCATATTTATGTACTTATTTAATTATATGAATATTATTATTTATAGGTACTATTGTACTAATAATTAATTTAGTATATTTTATAGAAACAATAAATAAATCCCCTATGGTAGCTGTTACTGAGAATTGAGATAATATTATTTAGTGACAAACACTAATCACTAGAGCAATATTACACAAATATATTGAAATAATGCAATTTATCTTAATTTTTAGGAATTTTTTTCGGTAACACTTATATTTCAACGATTTAAGTACAATGGTGCAATTAGAATTTGTCGGTCGGACTTAGTTCTAAGGCTATAACCTTTTGAAATTTACAATTTTGAGTATTTTACGTCTACGCAGATTATTTCACAAATCTACTCGAAAAAGATTACAGATCACAATGGTTAGACTGAGAGATTTTTATAAAATTTATGGTAATTTTTTTTGGTGGGGTAAATTTTCTAATCTCTCTACCACAAACATGAAAAAATTACGCCACAGATAATAGTAGTATGTAGTTATTACTACATCATATAAAAGCCCCATGCCCTATACCTATACTTTGATATTCATTATTTACTTTTTGTTCTTAATTTCTTGTTTAATTTAATGTTGTGCAACATTATTTTAGTTTTAAAAGTTTTTTTATCAATCTCTTTGGTACATACAAATGATTTTATTTGGAAATTGGGATATTTGAAATTGTGGTAATTAATTCATTTTTTTAATTTTATGGGGGCTTATGAAATTATTCCTTATAGCTGTGGTGATCCAACATTTTGTACTTGGAGGGCCAATTTACACATTTAAAGATTAACACTATAAGGGCCGCCAAAATAACAAAAAATATTTTTAGTCCTATTTTATTTTATAGCAAACATATTATAAAATAATACATAAGGCTAAAAAGACAGCCAAAAAAAATTGTAAACACTGCACTATCGGTAAAGAAAGTCAATTTGATAATATTAAATACGGTAGTGATATGCCATATCCCATAATGTAACAAATAAAAGTTACTGATGTCCCCACAAAGATATTTATATATTATTACTTTAATTTAATGACACTTACCAGCACCAGCCATATTTTCACCTGCTAATCTTCCCGATATTACAGCATGATCATGGTGTTCGACACGCCTCCTTCCAAGTTGTTTGTCATAAAAACAAGCACAATCACCAGCCTATAAAAATAATTTCAGATAAATATAAGTTATAACGTTAATAATATATTATGTAAAATATTAAAATATTTTTATAAACTAACAATATACAAATCTGTTCTTGCTTGTAATTCAGAATTGACCAAATAACCATCAAGCTTTGAATCAATTTCTAATCCAGCATCAGTAGCTAGTTCAGTGTTAGGTTTAGCACCAACTGCCATTATCACATGATCAACAGAAATCTGAAAAACCATTAGTTTGAAAGATAAAAATTCCAAATTTAATTTATTTTACAGTTAAAATGTACTAACGTTTTTCCCATTACTTAATTTCAAGTTGACTTGTCGCTTATTATTTTCTAAACTGCAATTCTCTACCTCTGTTTCGGTCACAACTTCAACACCTTCATTTCTAACTTTTTCAGTGGTCCATTGACTAAGATATTTAGGTAAAACTTTTCCCATATTACCCTTTTCTTTAAATATTTGATAAATTTTAACTCCATTTTTTTTTCCTTTGTTCGCCAATGAAGCAGCAAGCTCACTACCCAAAAATCCTCCACCAATAATGGCAATAGATTTTATATGATCGAGTTGTTCCCACAAATCTTCAAAGTCACTGATGGACCGAAATACTGAGAATTTATTTTTAAGTTCTTCATTTGCGTCATCATACAGTTTTAATGTTTTTGGAACTGAACCAGTTGCTATTAAGCACTTATCATAACTGATTTCTTTGCCATCATTAAGCTTCACTTTTTTTTTTGATACATTTATTGATTCAACTTTCCAGCCTCGTGCTAGTGAAATGCCACCATTTTTGGCAGTGGTTAATTCTTCAACAGGTGTATAAAATGGTTCAGGTTCATAAAAAAGACTTCTAGATGTACCATTCCATTGATGAAAGTTTAACGACTTTGCCATTTCAGTATCATCACCATACCATAATTCTTTAGATAATGGAGGTCGCATATGGGGAAGATAACCTTCAGCCGATATTACTAAAACCTTGATTTTATAAATATAGTTATACATCAGAATAGGTCATAATAAGGTGTAATAAAATAAAAAAAAAGTTATTTTACCCTGGCGGTTGGATCTGCTGACTTGATTGCTCTGAATGCTGAGAAGGAAGCTGTACCTCCACCAATTAATAAATACTGTATATTATCAGGTATTGACTCAGATAATGAAGGAATTTGAACCAGTTTGCGTATTTTTTTAGCTAAATTAAATTTAACATTAGTGAGTTATTATGTCAAAATTTTTTAATACAATGTCTTAATTTACCATTTGTAGTCTCTTCGGTAGTAAGGTTATCATCGTTTTTTTGTTTCATTATGTCAAAATGATAGATCTGTTTTAGAAGAAATGTATAATATAATTAGTAATAGCCAATAGGTAGCTGGATAGGTACTATATATTATTTTAATTTATTATTGTGGAGTATTATTATATGAATCATGTTATTTTTTTTTACTAGTGAAATTTAGCTTTTTCAATAATTTTAATACTTACACCATATACTGTTCCTGATAGAATAATAGCTCCTCCAAAAAGACTCCAATTACGAAAAGACTGTTTATTCTTAGAATCATTCTGCCATCCATAATTGTTTTCAGACTCTGAAGAATGAGTTGTTGTAGGCGATTTTGGATTGGTACTAAATTCATCCTAAGGTATAATTAAATATTTTTTAACCATGAATACCAAAACTCATTAATAATAATATTATCGACTTTTGGTCTACCTTAGTCACTAAAGGGCAAGTATTTAGAGGATATTTGTTATATTCTGAAATTATAATTTCTTTTTTAGGTATATTGACTGGTTCATATATTTTTTTGGTTTTTTTTGAAAAATTGATTTTAACAGGTTTAATGACCTAAAATTGTTGTTAAACATAATGTTATTTTTAGCATTCAATGAACTTCAAACTATGTAGGTATATAATAATAAGTATTATTGTGTTATTTATTAAATAATATTTTAGAACATACAATGTAGTATATTTAAAATGTAATTTTTATTAATATTACACGAAACAGAAAAAATTATTATAATAAGTATATGCTTTGAAAATATTTAAACAGTTATTTTTATTATATACCTAATAGTTCAATACATCTAATTTAATATTAGATAATATTTTAAGTTTTTAATAAATTTAACACAAAACTACTACATGCATCTCTAAATCTTATTTTTTTAAAAATGAATGTTGTATAAATCTGTTGTATAATAAATCAGAGTAGGTAATAATTAAAGCAAGTTTATTTGTATTATATTACCTAGGTATATATTAGGTAAATTGGTATACAATTACCTATAATTAGTTTTGATTAAAAAAAAATAATACTTTCGCCATGCATTTATTATTAAAAATTGGTTTTTAAAAAAAAATTTTTTTTATTATTTAAATAATTTACAATTTTCATGCTAAATACCTAAATTTTTAAATCAATTTTACAAAATAAATGGTAACTATTATGTGTATTGTCAGCACGGGAATATATACTGTTTAAAATCATTAAAAGCCGATAATTAAAAAAACAAACATTGTCTATTACAGGTACCTACCCCTAAAATAACAAATAATCATTACCTGTATTAATGGAGGAGTTGTTTTTCCTCTATTGTTTTTTCCACTGCCATTCTTTTTATCACTATAATTTTTATTTTCCCAGGCATTTAATATTCTGGATCCTATAAAAACATTCAAACACAAAACGCATAACTCAAAATTTATGGTATTAAATATTAAATCATACTAACCTGGGGAAACCGGCGGTCTGAGTAGTCTGAGCTTGGACAACATAGCTCTCGATTTTAATACTATATTATAGAGCTGATTAAAAGAATTCTCGTCCTCGACGAGCCAGACGTTTTAAATATTTTCGACTCAGTCTATGTGTAGATAACAATTACAAAATGGCTACAAAATTTAGATGCACTTATAAAATATTTATTAAATTATCATAAAACGAATAGGTACAATAATAATAATAACACGGTTTGACGGCTTCGGAGTTCATAGACGGTCCGGCTTCATTCCTCTATGAACGTTTTTGGGATATAAAATGTGTTCGACGGGAAAACTTGGGCACCTACATCTGATCCAAATGGCATTTTTCATGGAACGTTGAAAATTAATGGTGAGTCTCGGGTACGACGGCGGTGGCGCAGGCGGCGGCGTATTCGGCGATGTCGACATTTCGACGTGGGTCGTGGACCGCCCTGACATGCGTATAAAATAGTTGTACATACACGAAACGCGGCGCGTTCGAAAAGTCATCGGCTTTGTCAGAACACGAAAAATGACCAAAATTAACATAACCAGCATATTTGTTTTTGATTTATTGAATGGAAAAAGAAATCAAATTTATTTTCAATTAATTTACATTATACGCCGAAAATGGATACCGATGCGTGTGAACTCATAATGCTTACCAATAATTGGGGTGAAAATAATTTACATAATTTATCTATTTAAATTTAAATCTACAACCGGTGACTGGTGGTAAGGACCATCGGATAGAACACACTTCCCCGTGTGGTGCGTGCTAATCGGAACCGGTTTTCATTACGGAAACGACTTGGATTTGATTCTTACATAGTTACATAATATTAAACATCTATTAAAGAGCATAATCTTATATATTTTATTCATATATATTAAATTGTATTTTGGTTTTTGAACAGACCGCAGTATTTTCAAAGTTTAACAATAATCTATTTTAGTTCTGATTGCTCGAAAACTCTTGAACAGTAGGTAAACATTATCCGAGAATATGTAAATGTTTAGAACGCCAGAAATTTATCTTATTGATCGTAGTTTTATGGATAAAACATTTCAAAATTCAAAACATTTTAATAGTTTTATTGTTCTGTGATATTTGGTAAACGAATAAATATTATGAATATATAAAATAAGCAGTTGTTGATACTTGATAGCTGGTCCATTGTCCATGGTAAATACTACCAGTTACCGCAGGGCACAGACTATCTGATATTTGACTAGATTTTCAAGTGGTAATACTGTCGACACGGACGATGACACGATGTTAATATACAGCACTACACACCAAAGTAGGGAAGGTCGTATAGCCCCATTCCGTATCAGGATACTTTTCTTGTTATCGTGGTTATGATTTTTGTTTACAGCTCGCCGGACCAAGATAATAATTAATAATATGGTATTATAATATCAGTAAAATGTTATGTTGATATTTACTCGATCGTAGTGTTGTTACTTGTTGTTTGTAGTTGAGAATTGACTTTGTTCATTTTATCGGCAAAAACGCGAAATTATTATTTTTTGTTGTCTTAATTTGATTTATTTTTTTCTGTTTTTGTGTATTCTACTATTCGAGGGTGGACTTATTAATTCGTAATGGATGTAGATTCTGATTCTTCGTCCTCCTCTTCTTCAGACTCCAATGACGAAGAGCTTGAAAAATATAAGCAAGATGAAATGAAAAAAAAAATTGATGCTTTAGAGAATAAGGTGAATTTTGAATAAAAGTTTGTTCACCCGGTTTTTTAATTATTAAGATATTTTATGAATAATAAACTTAAACATTAAAAAGTACTCGACTTCTGGATGGAAATACATAATGTATTTTATATTAAAAGATTGCATTGATGATTGATAATTTACAACTACATTTTGTTTATTTTAAATTAAATTTATTAACATTTATACGCATTAATAAGTAAAAGATAAACTCTATTTTATGAAAAAATCTTTTGTGTACTTTTTAGATTCTAATTAATCCATCAGATTACGATGCACATGTTGAACTAATAGAAGTGCTTCGTTGTGCAGATGATTTGGATCAACTGAGAGCGGCTAGAAAACGTTTAAATGACAAATATCCTTTAAGCGCAAGTATGTTATTTTCATTATTAAGAGGACGTTACAGCCGCATCTGAGGTCTCCGTCTTACAAATATACAACACAACAAAAACGGTTTTGTGCTGGATAATTTTACTCCCTCTGTATTTATAGTAGAATTACCTATATTCTAGTTATCATTTTGAGTTTTCTTTTTTTATTAGCATTAACCAATAATTTTTAATAATCAAATGAAAAAACATAAACACCTAATGTTCTCAACCTGATACTTTAAATGTATTTATGTTATCCAAATAATAAAAACACTACAACACAGATAAAGTTCTTGCCTATGCGTTATATAATTTTGGTAATTTTACTATAAATACAGATGGAATAAAATTGTCCCACGTAAAACAGTTATTACTATGTTGTACATTTGTAAGACGGAGACCACACATACAGGTGTGACGTCTTCTTAATATTAAGCAATTAATAAAACTGACACGAATAAGAAGACATCTAATAATTATTAACTGATTACTTTGGGTTAAAGTTACAATAGGTAGTCATGATAGAAGAATTACTATTGGAGTGTTTGATTTTAGAAGCTTAACTCATGCACAGTTTTCTTCTTATTTGATAATATGTATTTGAGTATTATAATCTATGTTAGGAGTTCCCAAACCTTTGCAAACACGGCAGCCTTAGAAAAAAGTTTTGTGTTTTTTGGTACCCTAATGTCTGTGAAACGATTATTTTATTGCAATATTATACTAGTTACCATTATTTAGGTGAACTTTTGTTCAAAGTATAATATAAAATAATTTTAACAATATTATTAATTTAAAAATAAATTATCATTTATCATAAGGGTTTGCAATTTCTTAAAAATTATAATCCAGGACTCTGCAATGACTCCCATCCACCTAAAAAAAAAAGTTGCAAAACTATAGGTAGTACTCAACCCTCAGTCTATCAGTCTCAATGATATATAAAAATACAATTATTATTAAACCAATTGATTTTGATAAAAAACATAATTTTAGTCAACAATAATTAATTATACAGCACTAATTTGTTGATGTCCCTACCAGAATTTAAAATATAGGTATCTATTTATAAAAAATATACTCATTATTTTATATACATTTTTCAGATTTATGGTTGGACTGGATAAAAGATGAAATAGCTATAGTAACTACCGATGAAGAAAAAGATAATATAATTAAATTATGTGAAAAAGCAGTTAAAGATTATTTAAGTAATTACAAATTATTTAATTTACTCAATTTCACTAAAGAATTGCTACTTTTTAGGGTTCCGTACAGTAAAACGGAACCCTATTACTAAGGGTCCGTCCGTCCGTATGTCACCAGGCTGTATCTCATGAACCATGAAAGTTAGAAAGTTGAAATTTTCACAGATTGTGTATTTCTGTTGCCGCTATAACACCAAATACTAAAAATCCTAGAATATATAATATAAGCAGTGTTGCCAACATGTTTATGGTTGATGATGGTACGGAACCCCTTCGTGTGCGAGTCCGACTCGCACTTGGCCGGTTTTTTTTGTTATACCTATTTGTTTATCATAAATGCTATCTTATTTACTATAATTCCTAAATTATACTTATATAAAAATAACATTTAGTATATTTCTCAGTATTACTGAATTCAAAAATGTATGTTAAATATGCTAAATTTTTCATAATTTGTATGATAAATATTTATTTTAACAAAAGGATTAATGTATCTTTTTAAATTTATATTTTACTATACTTTATTTATATATGTCCATTAATTTACAGGTATAGATTTATGGTTAGAATATGTACAATTCAGCATTGGTTGCATGTCTGATACTACTGGAACAGACATCATACGAGAGTTAATGGAACGTGCATTGACAGCAGGTGGTCTTCATGTACCTAATGGCAATGTTCTTTTTGAAGTGTACAATGAATTTGAAAAATTAATTTTAATGTCTTTGAAGGTTAAAAGAAACATTAATCATACTTATTCCAGTTAATTTTAATAAATATTAAATTGTATTTGGTTTTATATTTTAGCAAGGTACTGATGAAAAAGCTATAAATGATCAAAAACGTCGTATTAATAATTTGTATCGTCGACAACTTTCTGTGCCTTTATTTGATATGGAAAACACTTATGCAGAGTATCAACAATGGTTGACTGCTGAAAATCTTGAAAAAGAAAAATCAACTGTGGATGCCTATAATAAAGCTTTTAGTAAATTACAACAAATTCAAGTTTTTGAAGATCGTTTAGTAAGTTTGTATTCATTATTATTTATTAATAACTCCTCATGTAAGTTGAAGTGGCCTTTTAATTTCATGATTTTGACCAGTGTTTCCCAAATTTATTGCAAAGGCGACCCATAAATTAATTCTTTATTGGGTACACGACCCCCTGCTAAAAAAAAAAATGAAGTATGCCATAAATAAACAGTATTTTTTTTATTATTATTTTATCATTGAATTTTTATAAAATACAATACTTGATAATAAATACATGATAAATAAATAAAATAAATTATAAAAAAAGCAGGTAAGTGGATGTCACTCTGCTGTACAGTAGGTTACAAGTGGGTCATTGTATAATGGGTTGTATTAGACTTGAATTCAATGATAAAATATCATTGTATAAGAAAAACAATTCTGAGCGGAGACTGTTTGTCAGTCTGGATATTTTATATTGTTATTATTTATTTTATCACGTAAGTTGAATTAATATTATAATATTATAATTTTTTATTTGTTTCTATGGTGATAAACAAAGCATTAGAAATTAAAATCCCATTTTTAGCGTTTTTTCATAATTTTTCAATGGTTTTTCCCGTGGCATTAAATAACTATTGATAAAATCAGAAAATGACCTTTTTAAAGTACCATCTTGATCCAATTTGCTAAAAGATGAGGTACTATATGTTAAAATCGAAGCACACCTTCTAGAAGACATTTTGTATACAGGATATAAAAAAAAAAAATAAACGCCATTATAAAAACAATAGCTTCTTCGCTCCGCTCAGAATCTAAAATACAAAAATACTGAAAAGCGTAATCGTAACCGCGAGTTGTGACCCATCAAAAAAAATGTTGCGACCCATGGTTTGGGAAACACTAATTTAGACAAAAAAGCTTAACCAAACTATTGATCAAATAAACATAAGGAAAAATATGCACTTATACAATAACCTATAAAAATAGACGATGAGCTCAAATATTTTTTCTTGATTAAAATTTGATCATTTTAAGAAGGCCTTATTTTGTTGACTTAATTTTTATGTCAAATGGGTATTTGATTAAATGAGTTATGTCATAAAATAATTATTTTAATATTTTATTTTATTGAACGTAATGGTTTATGCATGTGTTTTTTGAATATGTGGGTTATGCTGGAGAAAATTACACAACAGTAGTGTATAGCGTTATTATATCCGCCTATCAAATATTCCTTAGAAGAAATGCACTTCCTACCTCCTTAATTGGTGATAATTGTATTCTTCATACTATATTAAAAAATTTTAATTTCATACCTTATTGAAAACATCTACTAGTTTTTAAATTGGCTTTACAAATATTTGTATTTATTTATTCAGTTATCAAAAGAGGCTAAAGATCGATTAGAATCTTATGAAGAATATATACGTTGGGAAAAAAATCCTAAAGAAGGTGGTAATAAGCCAAGTCGAATTATATGCTTATATGAACGTGCTATTGCTGATATACCATTGACACAAACACTCTGGGCTGACTATATTGATTATATTGTCGTAACAATAAAAGAAGCTGATTTCATATTAGCTACTTGTAAGAGATCTGTTGATAACTGCACATGGTCATCAGATCTTTGGATTATTTATTTAACTCAAGCTGAAGCTAATAATCAATCACACGAAGAAATTACAGGTTTATTAATAATTTTCTAACATTCATTTTTTTGATATTCTATAAAATATCTCATTTTGTCTTAGCAATTATGGAAAAGGCATTGTCTTCCTGGTTCAGTTCCCCAGCAGAATATCGTTCTTTGTATCTTTCATACATTTTTTATTTGAGACGACGATTAAACAATACAGATGCTGAAACAAAACTGAAGAGAATAGAAGATATAAGATCAATGTTGGAACAAGGACAAAAATTTCTTCTGGAAAGTATGAATATTTATTTATTTTATTTTATATTATACCTAAATATGTTATACTGTAACCAAATATATAATTACATATAAAAAAAAAACCTATAGCTTTGTATTTTATTTTTTATTTTTATATGTTATTAGTTAATATTTAATAGATTGATATAATTGAGCTTAATTTTATAATAATAATTAATACACTATATAATATGATAATTGAATGCCTTATAGTCTTAAAATATACTTTTAAGGTTATGGTTATTCTGGAGATCCAAATTGTGAATTGCTTTTATGGTGGACTGATTTTGAAGCCATTATAACTGGTGATATGGAACGTGTAAGAAATATGTGGAATGAAATTTTAAATGCTGGTCTTAATCAATATTCTTCATATTGGATGAAATATATAAATATTGAAATGTATGTATATCAAAAACAAAAACTAAAAAAAATGTAGTATCATTACATTAATTATAAATTTATATCTACAATTCAATTCATTAAATTTACAAAATATTTTTTTTTTATTTTCAGCCAATTTGGTGATCAGAAACATGTGCGAAAAATTTTTGCTAGAGCATTAATGACCAACACAGATTTACCTGAAACAATTGGAACCGAGTGGATTAGATATGAAACACTGTATGGTGATTTAGATACTTTATTAAATTGCAAAGAAAAATATAAGACCAAGTATGTGAATTGTGATTATTGTTATTCAATT
The DNA here is from genome assembly GCF_005508785.2 of Acyrthosiphon pisum. NCBI lineage: Eukaryota > Metazoa > Arthropoda > Insecta > Hemiptera > Aphididae > Acyrthosiphon > Acyrthosiphon pisum. The sequence continues at coordinate 61,578,957 of NC_042494.1, forward strand.
TTAGAACTTATTTCTTTTATGTATTTAATAATAATTATTATTTTTCAAATAATATGTTTTCATATTTTGGCATTTAAAAAAAATATTTTCACCTAACTTTTTTGTGTACGTATTAAATATTTATTTTTTACATAAGTTTTATTAAATAATTAAGGTATTAAAAATAATATAAAAGCAAGCCGGTAGTGAATGAGTAAGAAACAAATATCATTTGATAGTTATCTATAATGTATATTATATTTATTTGTACATTCTAGTAAATCAAACCCAAGCAATATTATTGTTACTAAAAAATATTAGGGAGAATTATGTATTAAAATGTCTTTAATTTGAATTTATATCAATTTCATATTATGTTATTAGAATGAAACAAGTACAAGAAACACATGAAAAAGATCCAAAAACTGAGAATAAGATAGGGACTAAAGAGAAAGAGGCAAAAAAAAGAAAAGTAATACTCTTAGTAATAAATTATAATCTATTTAAAATTTTAAACTAATGCTTTTTATTTTTTAGTGGGATGAAAAAGAACCAACAAAAACTCACAATGAAAAATCAAATGGAAACTTTAAAGTACCTTATGCCAAAAATGACAATAAACAAGAATCTGAATCTTCTCCTGTTAAGAAATTTAAAACAAGTAATTGTAATTATTGTGGAAATCGTAATTTTTAATTGTGATTTTAGATTGAAATGAGGGGATAGGCACTTGGTCTTACAATGATATGTACCTTCCTTGTTCTTTTGGTTAGCAGTTAATTTAGATTAGGTATATTGAATAAAATAAATATTGTTAAATTGTTATTTAACGCAATTAGTCTATCAACCCTGAAATTTAACTAGCGCAATAAGTATCGATCTAGTAAATAACCGAGCCAAATTGGTATATCGACCCAAAAAGCAAGCCCGGATTAGGGGGGGGGGGGGGCATGGCCCCCAGGCCTCAAAAGTTAGAGTTTATTTAGGGGCCTCTATTTTATCCATTACGTTTTTCGTTATAGGCTATGTAACACTAAATAAATCACCTATAAAAAAATCGATGATTATTTAGCAAGGAAAAAAGCTTATAAATTATAATTTATAAATAAAGTGATACATAAATACATTATTCATTATTTATTGCTATGTGCCTATATACCTAATATGTTTTAAATGAGCCCCTTGTACGAAAAAAAAAAATATTAAATAATATACAATGTGTTCCAGGGTGATGTGACCGACCAACGTCATATGAAAGTATACCAAAAATGATGAAGAAATACCCTTTAAAGATTGAATCTAACTTTTATTTTTTTAGTTATGAGCAATTAACTTCTTTTTATCAAAACCATGTGTATCACGCAATTGTTTATGTATCTTAAAAATTTTTCAAAATGTTGACGTAATTTTATTTTTATTTTAAAGCTATTTAATTGTCCTATCAACTGATATATGTAATTAAACCAGAAATGTGCGAATTAT
>NC_042494.1:61580663-61583894 GCF_005508785.2 Acyrthosiphon pisum
AAAATTTACCGCAATAGTATAAAATTTAAACGAATGACGACCAATTAACCAACTCAATCTAGGAAAACTATGATTGTGAAGATTAACAGGAATATATTATGAAAACCAAACTTTCAGGGTATTCTAGGTATATTAATGTGTTATTCAGTATAATTCAGCAGAATAATACAAAAAACAAAAAACCCATACCAAGTAATAAATTATTTGGAATAATACACAATTTCCTTTAAAAAATGCTAATTTTTGCCAACTTTTTTCTACTTTTTTAATTTAATAAAATAAAATAAAATTCTAATTCAATTGCGTATTTTGGAGTGTTGATAGGACAATAAATTAAGTAGCTTTAAGATAAAAAAAAAAAACATAAAAATGTTAAAAACTTTTGAAAATACATAATCAAATGCGTGGTATGTATGATTTTGATTAAAAAAAGTTTGCCCCTAACTTAAAAAATAAAAAAGTTAGACCCAATCTTTAAAGGCTACTTCTTTATCATTTTTGGTATACTTTTATATGACGTCGGCTGGTCACTTCACCCCGGAACACACTGTATACATTAATAATTTTTTTTCGTACAAGGGCCTCATTTAAAACTTTGGCCCCTGGGCTACAAAATGTCTTAATCCGGGCTTGCCAAAAAGTGACCAAAGGCAGTTATTCTAAGCGCAAATGGTAAACTCCCAATTTATCAAATCTTGTTTTCCCCAGGAATGTAAATTGGTAATATTTGAAACAGATTTGACCAGTTTGATTTCAGGTGATTTGTATCAAGTATTTTGTATATTAGTATCAGATAGTGCTCCTGGGTCTTATATTATAAACTGATTATATTATAATTATTTAGGATGTATTTATATGACATCCCTAAAAATATGGTGATACAAATGAGACATTAATAATTAATGTTATTACTCTAAATTTATAATTTTTTGTTCTTTTCAATCTTAATCTGGTCTTTGAATAGCATCAGTATATTTTTAATTTGCTCCTCTTAGGGCCAGTTGTACCATCTCTGATTAAAGTTAACCAGAGTTTAATCGGCCGATTTTGCCCGGTTAAATGTCTCTTATCAGCTGATTAAGCTTAATCGTAGTTTAAACTGTACAACTGGCCCTTAGGATTAAAAGCACCGGTTTTAACTTATTCTTTATTTACTATTTAATCACATTTATTAATTTATCGAAAGTATACATTATTTTCTTTTGTTTGTTTGATTTATATTATTGTATGTTATTGATAAATAATTAATTAGATTAGTTATTAAAATAATTAGTTAATTATGAACAGTGTAAATCAATAATAAAAACTTGACACATTCAGATTTCACTATTTCAGAGTTTCAGACGTTCTATTATTTTAAGATTTATGGATATTTTTATCTGATTAAACTAAACAATAATATGGCTTTTAAACCCTATTTAGTACATATCAAAAGTATCTATATCTGTGTTTTAAACTCAATTTAATCACATATTATCAGATGATAGTATTAAAACGTAGATAACTGATATTGGAATTTCTAAATAATATACTAAATTTACAATATATGAATTATTTTATTTTATTCTACCTATTATATTACTTAAATTAATACAGAAATACAACTATGGTTAACATGAGGAAAATATTAAACAAAATGGGTTAAATATCATTAATCACAAATAATTATTAGTTTCTCTTTCTTACGTTATTGTTTCAAAAAATGTTTTAGCCGAAATAAACCTGGACAAAGGAGGTCGACATATGGAAGTTGAAGGTAAAGAAAATCGTTCTGTATTTGTAAGCAACTTGGATTTTGCTGTGACTGAATTGGAAGTGAAAGATGCATTGTCTTCAGTTGGTCACTGTGAAGTGTTATTAGTTAGAGATTTCAAAGGCCGGTCTAAAGGATTTGGTTATGTGCTTTTTGAAAAGCCTGTAAGTATGAATGATTATTGTTGGTAAATATTACTTATTAGTATTATTATTAATCTGTTAATATTTTGCAGGAAATGGTTGAAGAAGCATTGAAAAAAGATCGTGAATCTGTAAATAACAGACCAATGTTTGTGTCTAAATGTCAACCTGATAAACAAAGTAGATCGTCAGGATTACGATTTCCTACTGAACTAGAAAAAAATAAATTGTTTGTTAAAGGTAAACATTTTGGTTATTTTTTATAAAACGCAGTCTTATATGAGTAAATTATGTACAATTCATAACTAATGGTATTGCTTGTTTAAATATGATGCATTGATAAAACATGTAAATTAAAAATGTGATGGGGTCATTTATTATCTTCAAAATATTATTTTTAATTTCATTGTTTTAATGATTATAAAATCATATTATTCTGGACTAGAATAATACATTTATCAAATTAACTATGGTTACAAAAGTCATGGCAATGTCAAATATTCCCTAATATAGTATTAAATAATTTTCTAATTTAACACAATACTAAATATTTCTTTAATTAGTTAATTTTGAGAATACAAATAATTTTTTTTACTAAAAAAAATTGTATCAATCTTGTTAATCTAAAATAAATTATTAGTTTATTTATTATTGCTTATGACATACTAATTATTAGCTACTAATATTATATTTATTTATTATAAGATTAACGCCAAACGGCTTTTAGAGATTGGTATACAGTATGTATATATTAAAATTAGATGGATAACAGCATAGATTAAAGTACAAACTAAAACTAGGTAAATGAACAGAAGAAAAATTTAACCAAATTGATATGTTAACAATAGGAACTTAGATCACAATTGATTGGCCAACCTAAGCATCCTATGCATGGGGTGATTGTGACTGAAGGAAGTGGACTGAGTTTGAATGTCAAGAAGAGCATGAATGAACTGTAAATCAATACGATTGCGGCATGAGGACAGAGAGGGATATTTAAAAAAATGGCTTATATCAGAATAGTTATGATTAGGAGATGGTAATTTAAGAATAAAAGCAGTGTAGGAATGGAATTTATATTGGACTCGCTCAAGACGTAACTGATTGTGGCCTTAGAAAGGTGTGGCAGCCATTATAAACAAACTATGAAAAAACTAGCATAGAATTCAATCATAATTTATTCAAATTTTAACCTAACAATATTTTATTTTATTTAACATATAACGGGTGGTGGCTCAATAGTATATTAAGAGGACGAGATACCTGAATGTGTTGTCTCCGTCTTACAAGTGTGTAACATACCAAATTATACGCTAAGCAGAACACGTGTAGCTC
>NC_042494.1:61583944-61589590 GCF_005508785.2 Acyrthosiphon pisum
TAAAGTACTCATAATTCGCTTAAAAATTAAAATATAATAAAAAGTTCATGAGATTGTTTAGATAATAATCTTACCTTTAGATTTTATAAGAGGTCAATTAACTCTAATTTTTAAGCTAACGGAGCTACACGGGTTCTGCTTTGCGTATAATTTGCTATGTTATGTACTTGTAAGACGAAGACAACACATGCGGGTATCACGTCCTCTTAACTTACAGGTACAAAAAATATAAATTATAATAATTCAGACATTAAAATACAAATTCTATGTTATTTGTTGTTAAAAATTGAAATAACTTATATGTCATTTAATACATTATCATCGCATTTAATTATTTATAGAAGATTATCATTTTTCATAGGTTTACCATTCACCTGTACAAAAACTGATATAGAAAACATTTTTAAGCCATATGGAGCTTTAAAAGATGTTCGCGTTGTGACATTTAGAAATGGTCATTCAAAAGGATTAGCTTATGTAGATTTTGAGGATGAGGTAAAATATTTTAAGTATAATAATTTGATATAACCTTATATTTAATTGCATATTTTATTAGGTATCAGCTGCTCAAGCATTGTTAAAAACAGACAACACAATAATTAAAGATAGAACTATATCAGTAGCATTAAGTCGGCCACCAGAACGTAGAGATCCTTCAGAAATTAAATCCTACCCTCCTGTCGCTAAATTTAAATCACAAGCTTCACCTCTATTATTAGGGCGGTAAGTTAGTTTTTATTTTATACAATAATATTTTTTTATACAAATGTATTTTTTTTTAGCCGCGCAAAACTATCTTTTACACCAAGTGTATTGCAGAAAAAGTCTGCGCAAACTGCATCAACATCTGCTGATGATAAAACTCCACTAAATAATGATGACTTCAGAAAAATGTTGCTTGGTAGCAAGTAATTAGCTATTGAACATAATTTTTGTTTTAAAATAGAAAAACAATACTTTATTTTATTTTTACGTTATCTTTGTATAATTAAAAATATTTCATTTTAATATTATATCGTATGAAAATAATTAATAAAGAAAAAAAACACTTTCTTCTATATAACCAAATTATTTTATTTTATAATAGACTTGAGTATTTTTAATTAAATTATTTCTTAATAATTATTACTTTATTTAACATCAGATGCATTTATAAAATATTCATTACAATCTTAACACCATCTACTTTTTAAATTAACTATTTATAGTTTCATAAATAAAATCAAGTTTAAATTTTAAAAAAAAATACTCATATAAACATATATATGTCTTATCTTAACACACATAGTCTAATTATATCATAATATATTAAATATATATACAGATTTTAATTAAGTATATGTATTAACCACAGAATAAACTTTTACACCACTGTTAATTTTCCTTGATGTATTCTTAACAGTATTTATAGCACTCATTATATTATCTAATAAATAATATTCTCACCGTCGTCGGTTCTCTACAAATCTTCAAAATCAACTTGTCCATATGGAAAACTGATTCACCAAATGGCGTTTTAAAGTTAACCAAAGCAATTCTATTCACACTACCTTCACCCTCGGACAGCTGGCTCCGTGTCCTAATGTTTCTCTATATGGTACACCCATTCCTCTCCTACTATTAACTATCTTGGTCTAACACTCAATCAAAGACTTATTTGGACCCACCATATAAAAACTGTATTATGCAATAATCAATACACCGGCATCAAACTTCTTATGTTCAAAAGTCTACTAAAACAAATATGGACATACAGTCTGCAGCAGTTATGGGATAATGACAAAAAATCAAACACTAACAAAATTCAACCATTGAACCTGTACTATAATAATTTAGTTACTAGTTATATTAGGTATTTAGTATAGTTACCTTAGATATAATACAAGATATATAATATGATCATTATAGGATCATTCTATAAGGTGGAGGAATCTACGGAGGTTCTTTAATCAAAAAAAAACGACCGGATTAAAAAAAAATAATAACAGAGATTTTCAAAATGGTCAAAAGTCAGTTTGTCAAAGGATCTACTTATCAGACGGACCACAGACAGCCCATCAAATTTCCTCAATATTTGTTGTTATTATGATGAAGTTACATCACGTATGATCAGAGTCATCAATGTGAAACGGGCAGAGAACCTGGGCGATTCGTTATAATTCACAGTCATTCCATTTGCGCACAACTCATCCCCATGTTCACGTGTGAGGTAATATGCTCGCGCATTTCCACGTCCTGGCACTCGATGGACGTATCATTGGTAATACATTAGAGCAATGCGGCGACTGACGGAGTACGCCAGGGCGTTTTCCATAGTTTTCGGGCCCCATTATATATCTAGTCGATCTGTCGTTAACGTGACTAGGTAGATGACAGTGAATCAGTTCGCGGTTTAGTCGTCGGTACCAGAAACCAGCTTCGGCGCACAACTAGAGGGCGTTTAAATTAAATTAAAAATAAGATATTGATTAAATAGGTAAATAATGTTGACGTACACTACAAATATTCGACAGTCGATCAATTTTACCGTTATTGCAGTAATTGTATCATGACAAAATACATTTTGCCACGATATACATTTTGTGTATAATGGCAGTTTAAAAATTACTGCTATAGCAGCTATAGTACTCTGAAAACCTTCAAATGTGGCATTACTGTAATAGCAGTAACAATTCCAATCAGTGGCGTATTTACGGAGGGGAGGGGGGGGTAGATCCCCCTTGACCTTTTTTTTGTAAAATTAAGTTTACTTATTTTCTGTATTTCTCAATATGATACTACTTTTAAGTTTTAAGTAGGTACCTATATCTGTTTTCTAAATGTTCTAGCCGTGGTCATTTTTTCGCTTTGATATAGGTACTATACGCCACTAGTCGTTCGTGGTATAAATATCGGAAAATGAAAACATATATCTTTATGGTGGTATGGCATACTATATTTTTGAATTCTCTGCGAATTATTTTTCATGCATGAGTGTTTATAATAAACCCGATAAATAGTCGGTAAATAAAACAAAATTACCACGAAGACTGTATAGATTTACCATAGGGCATGGGTTTATGTTTAGTGACTGAAAACATTGTATTCACCTCTGGGTTACATGCTTTAGATGTTTGTGATAAAGAGGTTTATCCAAATATTCTTGAACTCTTGAAAATATTTTGTACTTTGCCTGGATCAACCTCTACACACCTGAACGATGTTTTTCAAGTTTTTATTTAGTATTAAGTCTTACCTAATAAATAGTATGACAGAAGTAAATATTTTATCAATTTTCCTATCTTATATTGAATAATAACTATAAATTAAATAGTAATTATTATATACTTTGCTTATTATAACCGACTAGACACTTAGGGCCCGTTTTACAATAATAGTTGAAATGTTATAAGTCGAATTCCGCGGTTTAACATTAGTTTAACTATTGTTATACCGACCCTTATATAAGAGGACGTGTGTTGTTTCTGTCTTACACACGCACGACATAGGAAATTGTCGTTCACTGTTCTAGTGAGCTGTTAGTTAGCTGTTATTTACTAGAGTGAATCGACCTATTATCAAACTTTTAGGTAAGAACATTATTTGGGTCTTAGAGTGGGCGATTTTTCGATATTTTCATTTTCGAAAAAGATAAAGGTACCTATGTGAAATATTAAAAATTAAAAATGCTCATATCTCGCTTGAAAATTTAAATATTAAAAAATCGCCCACGCTAAGACCCAGATAATGTTCTTAACTAAAAGTTTGATAATAGGTAATTTCACCCTATCGCCATCAAAACCAACAGCACACTATTGAGAATAGTGTACGACAATTTGCTATGTCGTGCTTGTGTAAGACGGAGACAACACATACGTGTGTAGCGTCCTATTAATGTGTTGGATTTATTTGCATGTCACCGGTCAATACAATAATCATGCCAGATAAGGTTATCGATGAACTGAGCATCCAAAAAAATAGAAAACGGGATTTTGTATTATAACTTTTTTTTTTGTTTATCGTATTAAACACGGAATTGTCGTTAGTATAAATTTATAATAAATGTTATTAGGTACTATACAATTTGTGTTAATTCTAATTTCACCTTGATCTACACTAATCTCAACAAGTTAGGGGATTTTAAAAATGTATATTATATTCGTATTTATTGAGTGTACCTATTATTATATATTTCATCCCCCCCCCCCTATCAAAATTCCTAAATACACCACTGATTCCAATGGTTTCTATTATGAAAAAAGAAGTTGTGTTGCCCATATTAAGCAAATTGGGTATTCAGACACTGTCGATTTAAAACGAATTATTATAGATAGCTATTAACATTTATTTATAAGTTCACATAGTGCCACAATAAAATTAAGCATGCCTATAGAACAAAATACTGTCCGTCAAAGTGTAAAGGCACTAAAGAAGTGGGTATGCTTTATTGTATGAATGTATATGATCGCCAGGACCGGATTAGTTAAGCGAACTATCGAGAAAATCTCAGTGAGCCGCTTAAAGTTTGGGCCGGACGTATGAGTGAGTGAAAAAAAGGTGGGTAAGTGGATGTCACTCTGCTGTACAGTAGGTTACAAGTGGGTCACTGTATAATACTATAAAGGATATAGTATTAAATTTGAATTCAATGATATAATATCACTGTATATAAGAAAAACGATTCTGAGCAGAGACGGTATGTCAGTCTAGGTATAAGACATATTATATACTTATATCTATGGTATTAAAAAAAAATTGACCTATAATATACACAGGAATATCACAATATCCATTAGGTAGGTACTTATAACGCGTTATACATCAACAACAAACCGTGATACTATCATAGGTGTATAATAGTATACTTTAGAAGTTTCAACTACCCACGAATAATATTATACAATTAAAACAAAATAACTAAAATAGTTATTCTAGGTTTTTTAACATGTAATTTCGTCCAAATTCGTACCTAAAATTACTATAAAAATAAACTGTGCTTATATATTTCTTAGAATTTTTGGTAACAGAATTAAATATTTACGTGAAATCTTGTTTAAAATTTTCAATCCTTAGATATAAAAGTTGAACATTTTATAATTGTTTAACTACAAAATAATTATTCAATTTTAAATTTGATAAATTTTGTCAAAATTTCAACTTCAAATGCTTATACAAAATAATTGTGTCTATGTATTTTTAATATTTTTCAACTGCTATCGTAACAATGTATCAGGAGCCTTGTATTCATTTTTTACACTTTTTGGCCCAATTGATAAAACTTTATTGATATTTATACAAAAAAAAACTAAAAAAATTGAAAACTTACAATGCCCGTAAAGATTCTGAGTGGAACGATGAATGTATTGATTTTACAATGATGTGTGTTTTTTTATTTTATTTTATTTTTTTTATTTTTTTTTATTTTTGTTTCTGTCATCACCTTTTAGGACAGTAAAAGTGCTTGGATTTTCTTCAACAGTACCTTTTCTGATAGGAAAGTGAATCTAGTTGGTACTTTGGGGGGGGGGGGTCAAAAGTAAAATTTTTCCAATAGTTTTCAAAAGCGCCGTGAAAAACAAAAGAAAAGTTAAGGAAAAACGGGAATTTTTACGCAAAATCTGATTTTCGAGAAAATTGATTTTAATTTTTGGTATAACTTAAAACAAA
>NC_042494.1:61592097-61606249 GCF_005508785.2 Acyrthosiphon pisum
AAAAGGATAATCTACCTTCATCAAAAAAAAAAATGTCTATAAGAAACTCAAATTAAATTTTTATGAGCGTTTGAAATTCACATTTTTACAACATTAAAAAATACACAAAAATATTAAAAATACATAGGCACAATTATTTTTTATAAGCATTTGAAGTTGAAATTTTGACAAAATTTATCAAATTTAAAATTGAATAATTATTTTGTAGTTCAAAATGTATTAAATGTTCAACTTTTATATCTAAGGATTGAAAATTTAAAAGAAGATTTCACTTAAATATTTAATTCTGTTACCAAAAATTCTAAGAAATACATATTAAAAAACCTGGAATAACTATTTTAGTTATTTTGTTTTGATTGTATAATATTATTTTTGGGTACTTGAAACTTCTAAAGTATACTATTATATATCTATGATAGTACCACGGTTTGTTGTTGATGTATTACGCGTTACCTATTGGATATTGTGATATGATTAATTTGGAATTTATTGTTGATACCTATTATAGGTCAATTTTTTTTATTACTATAGATAAGTACACCTATAATATGTATGTCTAATAACTAGACTGACAAATCTACTCCGCTCAGAATCGTTTTTCTTATACAGTGATATTATATCATTGAATTAAAATTTAATACTATCCATTATACAGTGACCCACTTGTAACCTACTGTACAGCAGAGCGACATCCACTTACCCACCTTTTTTTAATTGTTTTATTTTATTTTTATTAATTGCTCTACGGGTATGGGATATGTGATTATCGTAATATTACTAAATTTATTATCATTGATCATAAATATTATAATTATAATCAACATTATTATGTGCTATAATTCTGTAAAGAAAAACATAACAAGGAATATAATTATATACAGCAGAGCGACATCCACTCACCCACTGTTTTACGATTAATTGTGTCATAATATTATAAAAGTATAAATAAATAAATACCTACAATTTGATTAATGAGGTTTTACTGATTTTAGTTGTTTTTATTTTACTAAATTATTTTAATTTTAATAAAAACAGAAATATTCGTATTATATGATCAAATATTTGGCGATAATCACGATTAAAGATATACCTAGATATCTTAAATTGTGTTTATTATATTGATAATGATTGTTATACTCAAGTCATAGAGTAATAGGTACTCTATGACTCAAGTGCACAGATTTCTAAAGAGTAGACCGTGTAGTAGACCAACAGTGACCAATATTATTTTGGTAATGGGACCTGGACGGTGGTTAGGCACATAGCGAGTCGAGGGATATTTTCATTTTTTTTTGTCCGAGCTCAGCGCACCGAGTGAGTGGTCACGCGGGTATCACTGGCGAGCATCACTGTAAATAATTTAGGTTAGATAGTGTCTATTCTAAAGCCGTCGTGGTGGTGTCTTTATTTCAGTTGAGTGTGTGGTCAGGTGGTCGTGGTCTTACTTTTCGCTTCGCTTCGCCTTCCACGTTGGACGTGAAAATAACCGTTGCGTAGCGTAATCGAAGTTTCCTATACTCACGGATACTCATCCTAGGTTTACCACTATTATATTTTAGTATTTTTAATTATGGAATCGGTCAACAAAAACGTAAGTACTGGCTTTTATTTCTTCTGAAGTAATAATTCATTTGGATTATTAAAATTATCTATACCTTCTTTTATAATAAATTGTATACAGTTTAATAATGCACACTTGGATAACAAAAACTCAAATTATCCAACTGCAGACACTCAAAGCAACACTTCTAGTGAAGAAGACAAAGAACTGCCTGCGTGTGAAAGATCATTATTGCAGAAAATTGTGCGTACGGGTCTCATAACGTCTAAACATGACATTGAGATTCAAAGACGTGACCCAAAATCACCATTATTTTCAATCAAATCATTTGAATTACTTAAACTGTAAGGTTCCAAAATTGAACTACAGTAGAAACTCGTTCAACCGTCACTATCGAGACTGGGACTATGACGGTTAACAAAAAATCAGCCATAAACATATACATTTTACAATGTGTATACATATTTTCATACAAACATAAGTACATGCTATACAAAATAATCCGTCATCTTCTTTTGTTTCTTCAAGACTTGAGCTTTTTGAGCAGCAATGTTCCGTATTTTACATAACCTACTTTGCATATACCGTTTTTTTGGACAATGACGGGTAACTGAGTGACGGTTAATCTAGTTTCTACTGTATTTTAATATTTCTAATGATTACATTAGAAATATTTATTATGTATGCCATTGTTGAGTTGTTTTTGTTTTCATTATTTTTTAGTCATCCACATTTGCTTAAAGGAGTTTATGAAATGGGTTATAATGCACCGTCAAAGATACAAGAAACTGCATTGCCTTTACTCTTGGCCAATCCGTAAGTCTATTCTTATACATTTAGCACACATTGAGGCACACATCATTAAACTCATATAGTCAAACTACTGTGAGACAACTAAATTGTCTTTGTTTGTATCAATATTTTAATCAAAATAATATAACTTAATTGATATTATAGTATAATATTTAACTAATATAGTATATTGTGCGGCAAGGGCGGGAAGTGAGCCACACATACTATTTTTTGTCACGCCCCTGCGTTCATGGAAAAGGTTATGCAGGGATCTATGCAACAATTATAGACTATTCTACAAAATATGTTTAAATGTTAATGCGTCATGCAAGGAGGTTATACTATAAATTTAAGATGTAACCAAAAGTTTATGTTTTGGAAGGACCTTGGTAGGTATACATTTTAGTTTCTGGTTGTGCAGGGGATACGTGCCCGGCGGCCGGCACTTTTGGGGATTTCTTCTTTTTTGCCCGGCACTTTCGGGGATTTCCTCTTTTCCGCCCGGCACTTTTGAGGATTTCCTCTTTTCCGCCCGGCACTTTTGGGGATTTCCTCTTTTCCGCCCGCTGAACGGAAAAAGATTGCTTTCGAACGCTTCAACCGTGGTCGAAAACCAAACTTTCGGTGCAGGCGTGACAAAAAATATTTTTAGTTTTAGTTATACACAGAGACTAAACATTTTAACTTATTGCATATTATAGGCCTCAAAATTTGATTGCACAGTCACAGTCAGGTACAGGAAAAACTGCAGCTTTTGTTCTGGCTATGTTGAGTAGAGTTGATCCGGAATTTCAGTATCCACAGGTAATTTTGGCCAGAATATTTTGCAAATGGTGTATTTAGTTCTTTAATTCTTTCTAAATGTTCTTGTAGGTAGTTTGTTTGTCTCCCACTTATGAATTAGCTATTCAAACGGGGGAAGTTGCGGCAAAAATGTCCACCTACTGTCCAAACATTAGGTTAAGGTATGCTGTTCGTGGTGAAGATGGTTTGTATTTTTTTATATAGTTTCTTAATTGTTAAGACAGTATTACATATATTATTAATTTTTAGTTGAAAAAGGTTCCAAAATTGAGGAACAGATCATTGTGGGTACACCGGGAAAAGTTTTGGATTGGGCAACTAAGTACAAATTTTTTGACCCAAAAAATATTAAGGTATTTGTGTTGGATGAAGCCGATATTATGGTTGACACCCAAGGTCATCAAGATCAAAGTTTCCGCATTAGAAAGTAAAATTTCTTCTAATCAGCATTTTTATTTTTATTTAAAAATTTTAATATCATATTAAGGTTACTACCAGAAACATGTCAAATGATGTTTTTTTCCGCAACATATACAGAAGATGTTATGAGGTTTGCCAATGCTATTGCACCTATGTCTGTCATCATAAGATTAAAACGTGAAGAAGAATCGTTAGATAATATCAGACAATACTATGTTAACTGCAACAATAAAGAAGATAAATATAATGCATTAGTTAATATTTATGGAGGAGTAACTATTGGACAAGCTATGATCTTTTGTCAGGTAATTAAAGCAAAATATAAGTATATTTAATATAAGTTAATAACTGTTCTTCGTTGTGTAATGGTGACTATTGTATCTAAGCATTTATTGATTGTAAAGGAAAATTGATTAATTTTAAATTATTAAGAATTTAAATTTGATTTTTGTTATTTCTAACTTCTATCTTAAATTAAATTTGAATGAATTATTAATCTAAAATATTTTGTTTTGCGATTTTTAAATATTTCATTTCTTTTCTTAAAATCTACCTAATCAGTACTCTTCTTATATAAAACAATAAAGTAAGTTACATATTATGTCACCTGCAGAGTTAAATAATATATTGATGATTGCAAATGGACAACTAGTTCAACCAAAATGTACCAAATCTTCTGTTGACCTAACGCGATAATGGGATTAGACTTCTGGAAACTGATTTCAATCGTTAATATGTCTACTTGAGATAACCCAATAAATTTTGTTTGAATATTTAAAATTTACAGCAATTTAAATGCTGATTATTCAAAAATTAAATTAAATATCTTAAATTTGGCCTGGTCGATCTCTAGTAAACATGCAGTAGACGCCGCTTATAAGACTCATGGATATAAGGTTCAGTCGCTTATTAGATTCAAAATTGTTTGGAACGGTTCGGACGTATCCAAATACATTAAAAAAAAAAATCGGTTATAAGACTCAACACTTTGGTTACAAGACACAAATTTTGTAAAATAAATAGTAGAAAATAAACTTTTTTGGTTATAATTTAGAAATAAATTGGTATTAAAAAATTAAATAATATTGGTGTTGATTATTTCTAGTTTCTGTTGGTACCTTATAACGTATAATAATTTTTATCGCAGGTAAAAGTTCACATTTATTATGATTATTATTTACAACGATTATCGTTATTATAGTGATTATCTGGTGGCTGCACAGTTATCGTAATTACGGGTATGTAAATACACATACGCACACATGCAGTTAAGTTAACTAATTTCAATGTACAATACGAATATGAACAGTAAATTTTCGGAATATTGGAACAAAATAAAAAACAAACTAAAATTACAAATTTTTTTCAAAATACATAATAAATAATAATAATTTTTTATTAATGTATAATTTTTATATTTTTATATGTACTTAATTATAATTTTAGGTTTTTTTCTTACCAGGATTATTAAATTTATTCAATAATAAGTATGTAATATTTAATATGTGTTAAAGTATTAAAATTGAAGCAAAATATGTAGTAAAATAAAATTTATAAATACGTAATTAATTTTTTTTACCACTTCGTCTATAAGATTCATTCGGTTATAAGACTCACTTTGTGCTGGTCCCAAAGTGAGTCTTATAAGCGGCATCTACTGTATTAATAAATTCAAATCAG
Organism: Acyrthosiphon pisum; assembly: GCF_005508785.2. Classification (NCBI taxonomy): domain Eukaryota; kingdom Metazoa; phylum Arthropoda; class Insecta; order Hemiptera; family Aphididae; genus Acyrthosiphon; species Acyrthosiphon pisum. Next base: position 61,597,355 of record NC_042494.1, read on the forward strand.
TTTTCAGAAGTATTATCGCGTTATCAGGTCCATTGGTAGCATTAACAAGTGAAGTGCATACAAATGAGCATACATTGTTTACTGTTCACTTGCGCAACTCCGAGGCCGTGACTTGTGCGTGCACTTGTATTAAAAAAATATGAATGTGAAGTATAAGTGTGACAGTGTGTGTGATTAAAAATTGAAATAATGTGCCATATTTAGATTGATTTTATATTCCCTATGGATTTTATAGATATTTTTATTTTAATCTTTACAAATTTACAATTTTATCTTTTATGTATCATGTTTGCTCAAACACATCATATGAAACTCGCCCAAACACATTACTTTTATTATGTGGGTAAAAAAGTAATTCACCCAAACGCATGACATCAGGGGGCACTCCGCTATTTCTTTTATGCAGTCACAACACTAATGATCACTTACTATGCACACATTTACAAGACGTGCATGCATACAATTTGAAAATTGCCTATTTTGAACTCCTTAAAAACTGTCCAGTTGCAATTCTTATTAAATCTTTTTATTTTTAACATAAACATACCTTTTGGCTATGTGTACAAAATACAACATTTGCTGTAAGATGCTTTTTAGTTTTTATATTACACTTCATGTTATCACTTAATATGGTAAAATAATTATTACTATGACAAACTTGTAAATAATGTATAATGCTAAGCAAAACTATTTTTAAAATTTCATGTATTTCAAAAAAAAAAATGTTATGATCCAATAACTCCCAACATGGAATATTTAATATTTATTTGTTATCATAATTTTACGGGTACCTATTCGATTAAGTCACTAGGTAACATTTTTTTTCAAAATTTAATTTTTAAGGTTTATATTTAACTTTGAATCTTGCATGTTTGTCCGCACGATTTCTCGACAATGGCAAAACGTACAGGGATACATTTTGTATACTCCTAAGTAGGTTGATTTCTAGGTTAGCATAACAGTTTTCTCTAAAATTTGATTTAGTTGACCTTCCAAACACAACCGTGACTTGATACCTTTATAAGTTATAATTATTGATAAGACATATAATATATCAATGGTAACTATTGATTATTTCACTATCGTTTTTGCGGTTTTAGTTTTCCTATAAGCTATCACTGATATATCCAAGCACTTTAATCTGAAGGATCAGTAAATACTGCACTTTTCACCGATAATAATTCTGAAATGTTGGTGGATTCTTCATTTTTTCCTGCAGTACTGAAAAGTTTTGATCGGTAATGCTATCCAGAATAATTATAAAAATTTGTCACCAACATTTCCATAGTCAATTTCAATTAATTTTAATTTTGTTCTTGACACTTGGATGCAACAATTTGTCGGTAGTCCCAGCAATGAAATTTTCTAATGCAGGAATTGTGTTGGTCATAAACATAACCATTTTATATATTATATAAATAAGATACACATTTATATCTTCAGTAAAAAATATTATGGCATGGCAGTTAATTATTTGTAATATTTATTTATATTATTTATAATAACATTTTGTTTTTATTTTTAGACAAAAAAAATGGCTTTATGGTTAGTTAGTCAAATGGTAGAACAAGGACATGCTGTAGCTTTATTATCTGGTGAACTTACAGTTCAACAAAGGATATCTGTTTTAGACCGTTTCCGCGAAGGAAAAGAAAAAGTTCTGGTTACTACAAACGTATTGTCTAGAGGTAATATGCATCATTATTTTGTTACTTGCTTAATTTAAACTTCTATTTTATTATTTTAGGTATTGATATTGAGCAAGTCACGATTGTTATTAATTTTGATTTGCCTATGACAGTCACTCGCGATCCTGATTATGATACATATTTACACAGAATAGGACGTACTGGTCGTTTTGGTAAAAAAGGTATTGCTATTAACCTTGTAAGTGGTAGTTCGGATCATTTTGTATTGAAACAAATTGAAGAACATTTTAGTAAACCTATTGAATGTTTGAATACCGACAATGCAGATGACATGGAAAAATTAGGAGCCGAAGATTGATTTGTAATAATTACCTATAATATTTTTTCTTTTTTATCTTGAAGTTGTATTACAGATTATGAATCATCATAACATATATTAAGAAAGTGATGTTAATTTAATACATTATTACTTTTTACCTTAATTAAAATTAAAATTCAGATTCAAAATCTTTTCTGAACAAAAGTTGTTTTTATACTAATTTATAAATATAAATAAAATAATTTATCATTATAAGTAAACATTTTTATATTAAATACATTAGTATTTTTATTTATATGTTTAAAGTTGTTTTGGGGCATATAACTACATTTTTACGATTTTTAAACATTATTTTGATAAAATAAATAAATAAAGATTCTTTTAATTTGGATAAACTAATAACATAATATTTAAATCAAATGCGTGCAATTCAAAAAAAAATATTTACTTAATTATATTATTTATAGGTAATTTTCATACCATTGTTTGCTTAAATTAAGTCTATTTTATTTTATTAAACATTAGAAATTAGAATTAACTATTTAAGCTCAAGATAATATGAGTAAAATTAATTTAAAAATTGAATTATTTAATTTTAATATCCCTTTAAATGTTCTTTAATAATGCCATAGGAAACAATATGTCATATTTTTTACAAAAAAGATCCTTGGAATCTCTGTTGTGTCTAGTGTACATAATCACTCCTTTCATTTGTTATACATATTGTGTTGTGTTCCATCCCACTTGGTTCCAGTTCAGTTGTTTTAGAATTTGGGTTCTGCTTGAGGAAATAATAAATCAATAATGCATTTTTATAAATGATTTGTTAGTAAAAGAAAATTAATTCACTGTTTTAATAACTTAATTACTGTAAGTCTTGTGATCGATTACTGGCTTGACGCCATGCATGTTATTGACACATTAGAAAATATGTCTGCGACAGTGTACTGTATAAAATAAATTGCTTACAAGCTAAATTATTATAGTTAAACGAGGCTCCTTGTTCCTAACAATGCTAAGATAGGTTTGGGTTAAATTTTTTATTGTTCTTTTTTTGTTCTTTTAATGTTTTATTTACATAGGTGACCTCCATCGTGTATTTCCACATTCTGATCATAACACTCAATGAAGTAATTATTTAGTACCTATAATATTGGCAACATATCTTTTTTTGACTTAGCCTGTGATTTGACATATGTATCTTTGTAGTTTAAAAATTTAATAGTGAGCTGCTCTAATGTGTAATTTCACTTAAAGCCTTAAGGTCATACCGTATTTTATAATAATATAGTCTATAAATTATAATAAGGCATACATATGGTGATAAGTAATAACTAGAGAGAATGGTTATGTATTGGCATAAAAAATGTTTTATAATATATAGTTTTATATTTCATAATAATTGTTTTTGAAAATAATTTGCCCCTTCGTTTTTAATGGAACTGCAATACAAAGTAGGTGCTTAAAGTTATTACTTGAAATATTACTTTTACTATCTTTATATCCAGTTATAATGATCGTTGGACATTTATTGCAACAGTTAAATAGGTACATAACTAGGTTAAATTAAAAATGAAAAAATAATTATTTTTATTTTACTTGTTATAAAGTATATGGGATAAACCCTTTTGAACATAATACCTATATATGCATAGATATTACTAGAATTATGACATAAATGTATTAATAGGTAACAAAAAGATTCAGAAGAAATGCAGAGTCCATATTGTCCATATTGTCATTGGTCATCATAAGTCTGATAGGTTCGTTTTTATGGTAGTTGGTGGTGGCGTGGGGACCATAAAATAAGGAGCAACATATCGGGAAAACGAGGTAGGTACACTAAAACATATTATTAAGGAAAGTAATACAGGTGACTAGGTAAGTCAATATTACCACTTAATAATCCATCCAAGAGCTTAATGCTCGAAACCCCCAAGGAAACCAAATCAGGGTGCAATGCAACAGGTTCATAGTTATGGGGTTCACAAGGGATGTTATATTTAAAGATTGCATACCTTTAACTGAGTCGAATGCTTTATAAAAATCCATATACAAGGTGTAACAAAAAGACCTGACGAAAAAAAAATATGCTACTCAAACTTAACGTACCTATGACAAAATATGTTAAAATTATATGATAAGTGAATAATTTAAGAAATATACTCGTGTCTGCAGCAAATTCACAAAAAAATATTTAAAAAAATGTTATGATGTTCCAAATTCATTTAATCACAAAAATATTGATATTTTAAAAAATAAACTACTTGACTTAGATAAATATTTTTAGTATTAAAATTGGGCATAATTCTGGTTTGGTAACCTATCGAATTTTCAAATTTTTTTTTCTCCAAAATGTGTATTTTAGGGTGCTTCATAAGAATGTAAAAAAAAAAAGCCCGAACCAACTTCGTTTTGGAGTTATTGATGAAAAACATCAATAACTACATATTTTGCGTAAAAAAAATACTTTAAAATTAAAGTTATAGCCATCCAAAGTTTGTGATTTTACGTTAATACACAATATGTGCATAACATACTATTTAAATGCTGCGCGGAGGAACTAGAGTTTGCCGTTTTAGATTCTGAGTGGAACGATGAATGTATTGATTTTACAATGATGTGTGTTTTTTTTTAATTTTTTTTTTCTGATAGGAAAGTGATTCTAGTTGGTACTTTGGGGGGTCAAATGTAAAATTTTTCCAATAATTGAACGCGTTTTTAGCCACATGAATAGTTTGTGTACAGACGAGCGCAATCGATTAGGAGACGAACTAGTTATAAGAAATAACATAACATACAATTTTTCGGAGTTCTTTGATGTAATACAAAATGAAAAACATTTATTAAACGTCGTGAAAAATGCCGCTAAATATAAATTTAAAAGTCTATAATAGTTTATTTATAATAGTTTAATTTATAAGTTTATAATTAAAGTTTAACATAATGTAATATTAATATTATTAATTTTTCTATTTTAACGTATGTAATTAATTATATTATTCGTCAATTTATTATATTAATATTAAAAATTCACTGAAAATGATGACCTTTTAGATTCTGAGTGGAACGATGAAGTATTGATTTTACAATGATGTGTGTTTTTTTTATTTTTGTTTCTGTCATCACCTTTTAGGACAGTAAAAGTGCTTGGATTTTCTTCAACAGTACCTTTTCTGATAGGAAAGTGAATCTAGTTGGTACTTTGGGGGGTCAAAAGTAAAATTTTTCAAATAGTTTTCAAAAGCGCCGTGAAAAACAAAAGAAAAGTTAAGGAAAAACGGGAATTTTTACACAAAATCTGTTTTCGAGAAAATTGATTTTGGTTTTTGGTGTAACTTTAAAACAAATGACCGTAGATACATGAAATTTTCACGGGTTCTTTATATTTCCATTTTCAATTTCGTTAGTCACGGTTTTTTTTTATAAGCATTTAAAGTTCAAAAAATGACAAAATATGGAAAAATCACGAAAATTTGCAAATTATTTCGAGTTAGAAATTCATAAAAATTTTTCTTTTTAAATCTAAGATATGAAAGTGTAATACAAGATTCCTTATAAGATTATCTACCTTTATCAAACAAAAAATATCTATAAGAAAGTCAAATTAAATTTTTATGATCGTTTGAAATTCAAATTTTTACAACATTGAATATTCACTCGATTTCTCATGTAGCGATTTTCTTATTTTGTTGTAATTCAAAAACTAATAACTGTAATTACATGAACATTTTACTGAATGTTTATATTAGCATTTCCTATACACCATACAATTTTGAAAATATTTTGACTCTTTTTTAGCTGTTTACGGACTTTCAGTTTTCAATTTTTTTAGTTTTTTTTTCTATAAATATCAATAAAGTTTTATCTATTGGGCCAAAAAGTGTAAAAAATTAATACGAGGCTCCTGATACATTGTTACAATAGCAATTTTTTTTTATAAGCGTTTGAAGTTAAAATGTTGACAAAATTTATCAAATTTAAAATTGAATAATTATTTTGTAGTTAAAAATTTATAAAATGTTCAACTTTTATATCTAAGGATTGAAAATTTAAAACAAGATTCCACGTAAATATTTAATTCTGTTACCAAAAATTCTAAGAAATAGATAAGCACAGTTTATTTTTATAGTCATTTTAAGTACAAATTTGGACGAAATTACATATTAAAAACCTAGGATAACTATTTTAGTTATTTTGTTGTGATTGTATAATATTATTCGTGGGTACTTGAAACTTCTAAAGTATACTATTATATATCTATGATTTTACCACGGTTTTTTGTTGATGTATAACGCGTTATAACTTATAAGTACCTAATAGATATTATGATATGATTAATTTGGAATTTATTATAAGTACCTATTATAGGTAAATTTTTTTTTAATACCATAGATAAGTATATATTATATGTCTAATACATAGACTGATATACCGTCTCCGCTCAGAATCGTTTTTCTTATACAGTGATATTATATCATTGAATTCAAATTTAATACTGTCCATTATACAGTGACCCACTTCTAACCTACTGTACAGCAGAGCGACATCCACTTACTCACCTTTTTTTTTTTTTTTTTGTCCGAACGCAGCGCAGTGTGCGAGTGGCAACACTAGCACGTTATGTGCTTTTTAACAACTTTGTTTAATTCCGAGGCCTGCCCAAGGTGGTTTTACATGAGATTAGCAAATCGGGGGATATTTTCGATTTTTTGTCCGAGTGATATTCAATTTTAAGTATTTTTTTTTTTTAAATTGACGTTATACGAAATAAATTTAGTTTTTGAAGTTTTTCATTAATGACTTCAAAACGAATAGGGCTTTTTTTTACATTCTTATAAAGCGCCCTAAAATACCTACACATTTTTGAAAAAAAAAAAATGAAAAATCGATAGGTTGCCAAACCAGAATTGTATTGTTCTTATAATAAAATTCACAAATTGGCTATTTTGAATATATCCAAAAAAAATTATTTTTCAGTGTTAAAAAATAAATATTTTTTTGTATAATATATGTGTAGCGCAAGTGACTATAAATTATATATAAAAAAAAAAAAATTAAATATTGATTAGAATGATTAGAACAAAAGTTATTCGAAAATCAATTCTATCTGTTACACCCTGTATATAACGTCAACCTGATGAACTATGAAAGTTAGAAAGTTGAAATTTTCATAGATTACCTATATATTTGAATATTTCTGTTGCCGCTATAACAACAAATACTAAAAATCCTAGAATATATAATATAAGCAGTATTGTCAACATGTTTATAGCAGATGATGGTACGCGGAACCCTTCGTGCGCGAGTCCGACTAGCACTTGGCCGGTTTTTTGACTTAGCTGTCTAATAATGAATATTTGGTCCATCATTGATCTTCTCGGCCTAAAACCACCTTGATACTCTCCAATTATTTTTTCTGCTTTTTCCTTTATTCTAGTTATAGAATTTAGAATACAGTTTGAGAAGACTTTGTACGCCATATCCAATAGAGCTATACCCCCCTATAATTGTTACGGTCTCGCTTATAGGCTATAGCCCATTTTTTGTGTATTGGACAGATGATGAGAGAAGTTTTCCAATCTTCTGGGAGTTCTTCTGTTGTCCATACTTTTTTGATCACTTGCCAGACCCACTGTGTCATAACTTATCCCCTTTTTTTGGAGCATTTCAGCTATAGTAAGCCATCTATGCCTGAAGATTTATTATACTTTAGAGTTTTAGACTCTGTATATGTATTTCTATCGCTTCTAGAGTTGGTTCTACGTTTTGGTACAGCGTTTACAGCTGAACCAATTAATTATAATGAGGCAATTAATTATATGCATGTGGATAAATAGAACGAGCCACGAGTGAGAAAATAGACTTGCTAAACATAAAAACAATACACCAACACGCACGTAAGTCCACGTGGACTTTGGGATCAAAGCCGGTGGGAACGAACATTATTTAACGGCACTTTTATATGGTAATCTAGAAAAAGATATGGAATAATTGCAGTAATTGCAATAATTGCGGTTTCTTCAATTTTTTTTTTTTTAAATATGTATTTCACCGAGTTAAGAAAAAGAGTTAGTGCAAAAAAAAATTGCGCAAATCATTATTTTAAAAGCATTCCAAAGTTTGCGAATTTGCGAATTGCGATTTAAGTATTTACTATTTAACGTTTATACGCATTACTTTACTGCCACGAATTTTAATTTTTTTTTACAAATTTTAACAAGTTAAGAACCGGTTTCGGCTCCGACTCCAATCGCCAGACTCGATGGCCAGTTAAAGTAACATAAGTATATAGTGGCTCCCTTTGCCGAAAGGGACTTCCCTTCGCCATTTTTGTTTTGCAGCACTGTTTCTCAACCGTTGGAATACATAATGACATTTATAATATTATGTTTCCAAAAAATTAAAAATAAATCGTATGGTAGCATAGAATAATATGGTATATAGCTAAAGTGCGATTATACCTGGCTTTTAAACCAAATAATATTAAAGATATCATAGTATCTATATCATGATCTATATTAATATTTTAAAACCAATTAAATCACATATCAGGTGATAGTATTAAAACGTAGATAACTGATATTGGAATTTCTTAATAATCTTACTAAATTTACAATATAGGTATTATTGTATTATATGTCTGTGAAGATAGCTCCGTCATAGTTAGCTCCTAAACCACTGATAAGAGAATGGTTGATACCAGTTATATTAAGTTGCATTTACTAAATTTATTAGGGGCAACTAAAATTCAATTTAATTATAAAAATTGAATGCATCAGCTGAATATCTCTTTTAGGTATAAATCTAGTTAACCTTTTTTTTTGAAAAAGGTTGTTTTGACGAGTTAAGGACGATGGTGTAATTATATCCTCGCGGTATTATAGTAGTGTTGCACGCACGCGTATAAACATAAAATCGTTAACT
>NC_042494.1:61606299-61631183 GCF_005508785.2 Acyrthosiphon pisum
GGGTGGATCAGGCTGTACTAAAAAACGAAAAGGAGGAACTGAAAAAATTTGAGACAAAAATAAAAAAATACTACTTTTAGAAGCAAAGGTTTATTTTAGACCTATAATAAGATTTATTTTTAGAGTAATGATAGCAATACGCCAATATTTGCTTGTATTTGTTTTAATCTGACTAAATTCACTCAAAATCAATAATTTAGTACAAGGATTTATCACACCCACGCATCATATGTGTTACATTTAAATGGTATCAAATACGATTGAATAATATATTATTGTAATTGTATTTTCGTTATATTTTTATATCGATACAATAAAACTGATAATATAAAATATAAAATTACTAACATTTTACTATGTAAAATTTATATGTAGGTAATACTATTGTTATTCCATTATTATTGTTTTAGATTCTGAGTGGAACGATGAATGTATTGATTTTCAGTGTTGAGACCAGATAAGTAAAAATTATCTAGATATAGATAAAAAATTATTGCTCTAATATTATCTAGATTAAGATAAGATAGCATGTATTTAAATTATCTCAGATAAGATAAAATACAAACAAAATTTATCTAGATAAAAAAAAGATGAAATATTGTAAACACTTAACACTGAAGTCTGCAAACAACCAACAAGCGACAACGACAAAGCGTATAGTCGTATAGATCTGATTACTAATTTATAAGTGATTAGTACCGACTAAAAACAAAGCACAATCAATGATATTATGATATTATTATTTATTACTAAAATTGTCCACGAGTAGTGCCATAGTATAAAATACCTAGTGCTCATAGATAACGTCATATTATTATCATTGGCGTAATAATTTAATTTCATTTTGGTCTATTTATAGATTGGGAATTAATTTTTTCCTGTTAAAAGCTTGATAGTTTTATACATTTATAATTATAATACGACGTTCGTATAATTATTATTATTTTTGTTGATCGTGTTTTACTATATACAATATGACTATTTTCTATTTGACATTTATAAAATGGACTCCATAAATGAGTTGCATGCATATAGGGCGCTCAAAAAAAATTTTTTTTTCGATTTACTTATATTATCTAGATAATTACTAAAAAGATAACGATTTTTTTATCTAAGATAACCCCTAGATACCTATCCACATTTTCATCTAGATAAGATAAAATATAAATAAATATTATCTAGATGAACTATCTAGATAAATTTATCTAGATAAGTCTCAACACTGTTGATTTTACAATGATGTGTGTTTTTTTTTAAATATTTTTTTGTGTCTGTGTACACGATAAGTAGTCGAAATAATGCTTCGATTTTCAACTTCAGTATCTTGTTCGATTGGAAAGTGAATATCGTTGGTGCATTGGGGGGGTAAAAATTCCCAGTAATTTTCAAAAACGCCGTGAATAACAAAAGAAAAATTAAGGAAAAACGGGAATTTTTACGCAAAATCGATTTTTCACAAAATTGAATTTGGTTTTTGGTGTAACTTTAAAAAAACTGACCGTAGATACATGAAATTTTGACTGAATGTTTATATTAGCATTTTCTATACACCATAACATTTTCAAAATATTTTGACTTATTTTGAGCTCTTTACGGACATTGTCAGTTTTCATTTTTTTTTAGTTTTTTTTTCTAAAAATATCAATAAAATTTTATTTATTGATTAAAAAAGCTTGAAAATTTAATAAAAGGCTCCTAGTATATTGTTTCAAAATCAGATGAAAAATATTAAAAATCCTTAGTCACAGTTTTTTTTTATAAGCATTTAAAGTTCAAAAATTGACAAAATATGGAAAAATCACGAAAACTAGCAAATTATTTTGAGTTAAGAATTCGTAAAAATTTTTCTTTTTAAATCTAAGATTTTAAAATGTAATACAAGATTCCTTATAAGATTATCTACCTTTATCAAACAAAAAAATATCTATAAGAAAGTCAAATTAAATTTTTATGATCGTTTGAAATTCATATTTTTACAACATTTGATATTCACTCGATTTCTCATGTAACGATTTTCTTATTTTGTTGTAATTAAAAAACGAATGACTGTAGATACTTGAAAATTTCACTGAATGTTTATATTAGTATTTTCTATATACGATGAAATTTTGAAAATAATTTGACACTTTTTGAGCTGTTTACAGACATGGTCGGTTTTCAATTTTTTTAGTTTTTTTTTTCTATAAATATCAATAAAGTTTTGTTTGTTGGGTAAAAAAGTGTGAAAATTTAATGCAAGGATTCTGATATTATATTGCTACAATAGCAGTAGACAAATATTAAAAATACATAGGCACAATTTTTTTTTATAAGCACTTAAAGATCGAATTTTGACAAAATTTATCAAATTTAAAATTGAATAATTATTTCGTAGTTAAAAATTTATAAAATGTTCAATTTTTATATCTAAGGATTAAAAATGTAAAACAAGATTCCACCTAAGTAGTTAATTCTGTTACCAAAAAATCTAAAAAATACATAAGCACAATTTATTTTTATAGGTAGTCATTTTAAGCTCAAATTTGGACGAAATCACATATTAAAAAACCTGGAATAACTATTTTAGTTATTTTGTTGTGATTGTATATTATTGAAACTTCTAAAGTATATATCTATTATATATCTATGATAGCACTACGATATGTTGTTGATGTATAACGTGTTATAAGTACCTAATGGATATTGTGATATGATTAATTTGGAATTTATTATGGATACCTATAATTATTGGTCAATTTTTTTTGTTAATACCATAGATAAATATATAAGATACCTTATACCTAGACTGACATACCGTCTCCGCTCAGAATCGTTTTTTTTATACAGTGATATTATATCATTGAATTCAAATTTAATACTATCCATTATACAGTGACCCACTTGTAACCTACTGTACAGTAGAGCGACATCCACTTACCCACCTTTTTATTATTACATTTTATTGTTAAAGGTTGATTTTACAATAACACTGATTACAGTAGACTATACCCTTTAAAATACTAAAAAAAATTACTATCTTCAATATGGTACACTTGCCGATTGCCCCCAATCTCCCAATAAATAGTGGTCCGGTGAAAAAGTATTTTCCCGGGCTGGTCCGAAATTCTAATCCGTCCCTGGGCAGATCAACTTCACTTAGAATTGGTTTTAGTACAATGAATTAAATATATAAATATGAACACAATATTATGTTTACGTCATGATACATGTTGTTACAATTTATAAGTAATAAGTCAAAAAATATCAGCGTCAGGTATATAGATACTACTGTAAGTTATAATTAAAAAAACATGAGTATTAGGTATCATTTGATTTTTGTTTATTTTGAAAGTCGAATACAAAGTCAAATAACAATAAAATATAAAATCGATATGTTATTCCCTCTAAAATATTATTCTCTTTCTTTTTCGTGATGGTTGATTTTACTCTAAGATTACTTAAATACCTGTAAAAAAAATAAAAAATAATTCTGAGTAAATACGAAAGAAACGACATAATATTATCATAGTGCTCTGCAATTATTTGAAAATTAAAATACATAAGTGATTAAATTGTATAGTGTGATAACTGATAATAAAATCAGTGATAGCTGATCATGATAACAGAGTCAGCCACCTTACAGCCGTTCGGATTCTCCGTCTCTAGACGCTTGTTTTTTTATCTCCTAACACCGTCGGTGCGCGTATGTCTGTGAAGATAGCTCCGTCATAGTTAGCTCCTAAACCACTGATAAGAGAATGGTTGATACCAGTTATATTAAGTTGCATTTACTAAATTTATTAGGGGCAACTAAAATTCAATTTAATTATAAAAATTGAATGCATCAGCTGAATATCTCTTTTAGGTATAAATCTAGTTAACCTTTTTTTTTGAAAAAGGTTGTTTTGACGAGTTAAGGACGATGGTGTAATTATATCCTCGCGGTATTATAGTAGTGTTGCACGCACGCGTATAAACATAAAATCGTTAACTTTGGGAGGCTATAACTTCTAAAATAATCATTTGCGTACATTTATTTTTTGCACCATCAGAATTAACTCGTAAAAACAACCCTTTTCAAAAAATATGTTAATTATAAAATAAGACAGTTATTAATTTTTTGTAATCTGTATATTATTATATTATAGTGTTTTATGTCCATATTTATTTAGTTATGAATGGGCTAGGAGAGGGAGCATCCAGACGTCCGTCAATCAGCTCGTGCAAAAATACCAAACTATATTCAACTATTCTATCTGCTACATACAAGAGTTTGAGTTTATTCATCACTGGCCTATAATCATGTGATGGATGTGGAATTTGCAAAATAAATGACGCCAAAGAACAAAAACACCTATATTATAAATTAATTATAATGTGTAGTCAATATCACTGCATGATGTTTTTGATGATTTGAAAATATTATTTATAGTTATATATTTTAACTTATACATAGGTACCATGTAAACGATAATAACTTAATATTTAAAAATCAATCTTTCATTTCCTCTGCAAACCTTAGTGTCCAGAGACAAACCATTTCTTATACTTATTTAATTATTTAAATCATTAGTTTGGAATGCCTAATTTTTTTTATTATTGTATTATTATAATTAATCAGTAATTATTTTTTTGTATTAACACGAAATAACAATAAAATATATTATAATAAATTAAATACAATTGTTTGTATGTACGTATGTATGTATGTATGTATGTATGACGTATGTATATTTACAGACAAATTACCTGAAGATGGAATTATCACAACAAAAAGCTCCCATTTATTCAAGTAATAGGTAGGTACCTACATATTGTACATTACATACGTAATGTGGTTAAAATAATTATTTGTTTAGTTTTACCTATGTTGTTTTATAATTTTATTGATGTATTATATTTATTGTAAAAATTACATACCTACCTAACCAAAAATAACTTGCAACTTGCAAATACATTTATAATACAAATATGATTGTAAATAAAATAAAATGTACAATTAATATTTACATCAATTTGTTTATTTAAAAACCAAAACATGTTATGATATAATTAATTTTTATTGATTAATTCTTCATAAGTAACATTGGGATTCATTGTTCAAAGGGTTTAAAATATTTATCATTTAACATTTAATCAACACAATGTTAAATAAATATAAGTGCCCCTTTCATAACTTTTTTTTGTGTTGTCTACATACCTATTAACATATTTACCCCCTCCCACCAACCATAACGTATGTACACTGCTGTTTAAAATTGTTTAGGTACATTATCATTATTTTCACATATTTTTGATATAATTAAAACTATACCTTAACACTACCGTCCAGTGGCGTGTAACATAGGGTCCAAGTGTTGCTCAGGCAACACATTAAAATGAGTGGGTGGGTATTGATAGGAGAAAAATAGGAAATTTTATAGGTCGGTATAACCGTATTATGAGGGGTAGGTCAGTAGGTCACCTAAAATTATTTGAGCAACACCAATTTTTTTTTATGATTAACACCACTGCTACTGTGATTACTCTTTTATAGTTTTGATACTTGTTTATTACAATACAAATACTACCTTTAATCTATATGATATATTGTGGTTCAAAATTTCCATTAGGTACTTATTTGTTCCAACAATTTTTTATTAATGCAAATTTCCAAATCTACCCATGAGGTATTGCATTTAGATTCGTTTCTTTTAAGTTTTTTAAAGCGGTAAAAAGATCCCCTGTAGGCCTAAAAACCCGCTATTCTTTTTTTGTTTACAGCTAAACTACATAACACACACAAAATATGCATAGTAAACATTTTATATACAAACAAGTGTTTGCAATTTCATTATGAATTACTACAACTATATTCCAATAGTTTTCCATGACAAACTCATTTTATGAGTTACTCTCCAAATTATTATTAGCTATTATACTGCTTATAGAGTAGGTACATTGTAGAAATATTCTTCTGAAAATAAAATGGAAAATGAGTGCTTTACATTTCCTCAAAATTAAATGAGTGGAGTTATTGTAAATGCTTGAATGAATTCTTTCATATGTATAAGTGACTCAAAGTTTGACAAATCAATTTTTAATTAGTCTAACCAACAAAAATAGTTTGAACTTTAAATACCTATAAGTTAATTAAAAAAATAATTATTGTGATAATGTAAAATTGATATGAGATAATATAGATAATTTTACTAATTTTTTTCAAATTTAAAGTTTTGCCCAACTTTAGTCATTTTCTATTTAAAATAAAAATAGTTTTAACAATTAATAACATTGTTATATCCTCAAAACTTATTGAGTGGAATTTAAAATCATGAGTTATCACTAAAACATAATTTTTTGAATAAATCTTGATGCTCATATTTCCTCAATACTAATTGAGTGGAATTTAAAAATCAAAGAGTCATCGCTTTAAATGTGATTGCTAATAAATTATACACCAAACTAATGTAAAAAACATATTAATGTTATAACACAGACATTAATTATATTTATAAGAATTTATTTTAGATAGTAGGACATTGATTTGAGCATAGTCCACAAACCCAATCTGGGTTTTCAAATTCTTTTTGTTCCATTGCTGGTAAACATGAGATATGCAGCCATCTAGTACAAGACCCACACTGTACCATTGTACTATCCATTTCACAATTATAATTTTGTTTAAAACTACCTTCGTCTTTTCCACAAATTAAGCAAATGTTCTTCATACACTTTGAACTTGATAGTATCAAATCCTGTAAGTTTAAACGATAACTGTTTGGATTAAAAACATTAATTATTCTTTTATTATTCATTAATTGATTTGCAAAGTACAACATAAATACACCACAGTTAAACCCATCGTCTTGATATGGTATTTGGACAAACATATCTTTCCATTTTTTGATATCGCCTACGTTTTGCTTTGGTTTCCATGTTTTAGGCACACCACATATGACATTAAGAACTCTGTCCTTCCAGTAATTTCTCTTCTCAGTATTTTTATGCACGCTTTCTATAGAATTTAAATAACTTACTGTTTTTTTTTATAAAATCTACATAGATCAAAGTCCAATGGTCTTTTTCCAGTAAAGGTACTAATAACCTCGATGAATCAATTCATTCTGGTCTGCTAGCTGTAGAATCTTCAACACTTTTACCAAGATTGAACATATAGTAAGATTGATTTAGGCTCACACAGCCTAACTGCTGTATTTTTTTAGTTATCCAAGACCTTGAATTTCTCTCCAAAAATATCTGTAACAAACACCATATTTATTTATTCTGTAACCAAAGCATGCTAGTATCGCCTTTAGTGTTTAAATTTAAAAAATCTAAAGAAGATATCTCTATCTCTTCGTTTTCAAAAGAAATTTGCGATACCACATATTTCTCAACTCCACGATAAGACTTCATATAGTACATTGGATCTTTCACAAATTTGTTTGTACGGTATAAGTTATAATTTCCTGTTGGAGACTTATCAGTCGACGATTCCCATACAACTGCCCATAAGTGTCTGATAGAATTTGGGTAGTCGAAGTCACAGGTGAAGCATTGACAACAGTTTTATTTATATTCTCAATGACTCTTGGACTTGAACTATTTTCTCTTGTTAATAGACAATCGTGATCACTGACGTCACTGAGGTTATCAATAATTGCTCACCTATATCCAAACTGCGCACAATTGGTTGATCTGTTTGACTGCAACAGTGAGATGATCATTATTAAACTCATCTCCTTTTGAATGTAATACAACACCCTGTTGTAGTGTTTTATCTTGGCTCTGTATATTTAATGACAAACAATTTTGTTGGTTTTCACCACAACTTTTGCCTAAGATTTTATTATTGTTTCTCAAGAACACTGGACGTTTTCCTTTCTTCCTCCAAGTTTCTGGAGTATTTAAATGCAGGTTGTCCTCGTCACAATCAGCTTTTATTTTTATGGCACATATACGTTTAGGTATTTGTAATTCAACCTGTCTAAAGCATTGAGCTTCATATTGGGTTATATTTTCAATAAACCTACCACATTTCATTCTTCTTTGGCCTGCTAAAATATGATTTTTCACTAAATTAAACCAACTTTCTACTGATGCATTACTCTGGCGTTCTTCCAGATGAATAAGAGTAGTCATAACTTTTGTCCACAGAGGTATGTATGGCACATTTTCAATAAGGAAATGTAACAAGTACTCTTCTGAATACATACTATTAACATCTAGATGGTTATGATCCTGTGAGGGAATATTTACTACTTTTTTCACACTGTCAAATATCTGTTTAAAATCATAATAAAATGCAGATTTCTTTCGTTCGGCATAATTTGAGGTATCAGTGGTTTTACCACAAAAGTAATTTTGATCGCCATCAAACTTTTCAATTTCATACTCAACCTAATCCATGGTTTTTTTGTAGGTATGATTTCATTTCCATACTTGCTGCTTTACACGTTTCTGTTGACTTGTCTGACAAGATCATAGTTGACAGCAACTCAAACCAATGTTTGATTTCTTCATAATTGTTCATTTCAAACACTAATCCAACACATCTGGCTATGTAAAACGCTGTTTTTTCATCATCTGGATAATACCGTTTTACATGGTTCAGAATATTTTTAACATAATGGTTTGTACAAGAAGTAATAACTACTGTGCTAGAAGACAATGTTTCTCTTCCAGTTAATATTCTGTGACACATATCCAGGTATTCAAATATTGTTTCTTTACCATTCCATGCTTTAGAAATGCCGTGCATAAAAGCCCAACTGAAATCAGTTACAACATTTTTGAAAGGCGGCCAGATACTTGGATCTTTTGCAATTATTAGATCTTTGAAACATTTCAACCATTCTGTTACAGTTTCTCTATCATGCGTTGCACTGACCATATCAGTTATTGGGCATACGGTTTCAATTTTACCTATACGCACTACACAAGCATAATAATAAATAGTTCGTTTTGTTGAGTTCTGTGGGGGCCTAACCACTGATCCTGTTGAATCCACATGAATAGTTGTTAACACACCTTGTTTAAATAAATTTTGAACTATTGCCAACTGCTGTTGGCTTGCCCATGTTACATTGAATGACTCTTCTATACTTTCGGGAACTTTCATATTCAACCAGGGATGTTCTTTAGCCATTAAAACTACATCAAAGTGATCATTTTGGTTGAAATCCCCTTTTAACTGTTGTTCACTATTCAGTTTCCTTAACATCGAAGGAGATTTAATTGTTTGCAAATTTCCACAATTTATTAATTTAACAGGTGAAACTGATAATACACATTCCTGTCTATACTTAAAAGCACTTTTCTCTTTAATTTTTTCTGCAATAATTTTTCTCTCAGCTCCCCTAATTTGAGTAGTGTATCGAGCATCTGGTTTATGATTAAAGTTTTTACTCGTACTGTAAACTTCAACAACTGCTTCTTCACCAGTACACAAAATGTGTAGTTTCAACTTCTTACAGTCACCATGTTTACAATACATCTTCAGCTTCATTGATTTTTCAGTCTTAATGTATTCTAGTTTTTTAATATACAATATACAAGTGTTATTCACTTCTTGAAGATGTTTCCTGATAACACCAGGATACCTGAAATATTACAATAAAACAATTGTACTAACTGAGTAAAGGCTAATAATTTTACATAACAATACACTAAAATAAAAATCAATTATTTTTTAGTTTACTATTGATAAATTGTATTTACATATCTACTTAAATTATGTACACTTTTCCAAAGGTGGGCATTAACTATGTAAAAAGTTAAAGTTAAGTTAAAACGTCAACTTGGGACACGTGTTTAACTTGGGGCAAAAATATTATCTTTTAGTTTTACCTTCATAACTCAATTATTAATTAATGTGATGCAAATATTCTGTTGTTATCTTAACAATATTTAAAATCACTTTGGTAGTGATGCAGCATCAAATATGATACTTAAGTATTCATTTTTATTAATTCATCTTATGTTTAGTATCTATCGTTTTTAAAAAGTCCGAAAACTTACACTAATACTCATTGAATGAAACGTTTTATATAAAAATTGATAATAAAAAATATGTTCAGACATGTGTTAAATTTACTAGTCCATATTATAAATTATTATAATCATGCACACATTTCTGTACATTGCGATTTACTTATTTAGTCCAACTTGGGCCACTATTATTCATCCATGGTCAAAGTTATAATTAGGATAAATTTAAACAAGTCCATTCTATCTAAACAAGACTAAACTTTATACAATTTAGTCTAAATAGTACCTACAGTTATATTTTTAATTTTGTACAGATGGGTGAAAGTCTGAGAAAAATTAGTGAAAATTTTAAGAACAAGAATGTAATTATTATGTTTATATGTTAATATGTTAATATATACTCACTAGGTACAAAGTATATTTGTTAAATTCAGAACATTGTCTAGAATTTTTTAAAAATTTAGAATAGTGCCCCAAGTTGGTTTAAGTAAATTATAAAATAAGAAAAACATGAATGCCCCATGTTGTCAATATTCGGTACAACATGGGGCGAGCAGAAAAAAAATAAAAAAAAAATAGAAGGAATAATTGTTATGCTTCAAATGCAACAAAAATGAATAAATCAAACCTTAACTAAAAAAAAATGATATATTGAAAATACCTCTAGATTAATTAATCTTAAATTATTTACAATAGAATTTCAAAACTGCCCCAAGTTAGTTAACTAGTTATTTAATTTTCTTATTAACTTATGAACTTAACTAGTTTAATTGAAAGTTAATTAACTTAACTTTGCTCAGTTTATTTAAAAATAATCCATCAAGTTATATTATTTTTAATTTTTGTTGTTAAGGTGTTATACTTGAAATATTAATACTAAAATAAAAATAATCCAATACTATAATATTATAAAAATTACAAACATTTCTGTTATTTTTATGATAAAAGAATCGTGTTAATGGATATATTTAATTAGATTAGATAGGCATAATAGTATATGGATTTAAATTTCTATTTGATAAAACAAATTTATATTTATTAAATTATTAATAAGGGTGTGTTGGTATAATTTAATATTTAATAAACATGTAAAGTAAAATAGGTATTTACACTGTACATTACATCAAAAGTTCAATAAAATTGTTTATTATAATTTTGGAAATTAGAAATAACACTTTGTCACTCTTTATGCGATCAACATACTAGGTAATTAAAAAATGTAGATTAACTTTTTTTAAACTGATTTTGAAGTTAATATTTTTTTCCATATTAACTTTTATCTTATTGAGTTAAATTAATAATTTATCAACTGTTAACTTTTAACTTATCGATATTGTGTCCTCTTAACTTAACTTGAGTTAATTATTTTCATTAACTTGCCCCCCTTTGCAATTTTTCATGATTGTCTTCTCTAATATAATCTCTCTAATAATTATAAGTAATTCATGCAAACAAGAAATTTCAGTTTATACTGTCTAAATAATTTGGCGTTTGATAAATGGTTTATGATTATACCTTTTTAATAATATTTTATAAAGGTATACTATGAATACTTAAGTGGACGTTACACCGACACATTTTTTATCTCCATCTTACAAGTGCCTAAGCCTAACATCTGTTAGTTTAAAAATTAGAATAAATTGATGTCTTGTAAAATTTAAAGGTAAGATTATTAGGTACCTAGGACATCTCATAGACTTTTTGTTGTTTTTTAATTTTAAATCGAGTTATGAGTATTTTAAAATTGTATATTGTTTGTACATCTTCAAATAATTATACTCGCTTTAAAATTAAAATATAATAAAAACCCTATGAGACGCTCTAGATGATAATATTACCTTTAAATTTTATAAGACATCAATTCAATCTAGTTTTTTAACAGAGCTAAACGTAATCTGTTGAGCGTACAATTTGCTATGTTAGGCACTTGTAAGATGGAGACAATAAATGTGTCAGTGTAACAACCTTTTCATTCTAGCACCGAAATTTATATTGATCATTAACATATATTATTTAGTATTATGTTATTGTTATTACTTGTAGTACACAATTCGCTTATTTTTATTTATATTATTATTGTTGTTCTTTTAATAGGTATTTAAGAATAATATTTTGTAAGTTATTTAATTGTGTTCCGTATCATATTTAGATTATTTTTAATTATTAATATTTTTTTTAAGATTTTTTATTATTTATTAAATTTATGTTGTTAGTTATTAGAATATTTATTACTAGTATATTAGAGGTCATAACTTTTATTAAATAAAACTATATAAGCTAACAATATCTATATAAATTATTTTTGTGATGATTTAATTTAACTATTGTTAATTAAATGTTCAACTTTTTAAGACAAATTAATAGAGTAATAAATCAAACAAATTAAATACAGTATAAGTAGTTCTATATATATAAATATATTAAGCAAATTTAAATAAGTTTATGTATACCTTTTTATATTTAGTTTTCCGTCTTTAAATATATGATTCCATTCATCTTTTGGAATTATAAAGTCCCCTTCTTTGAAGTTACATTCATAATATTCTCCTTTAATGTTTAGAGGAGACACATTCTTAGAACCTCGTGGTAAAAGCTCCCCAGGGCTTTTATTAAAATGTCTATCATTTAAACGTTTTAACGGACTCTTTATCGGACTAATAAATTTGTCTCTTGTTTTACCAGTGTTTCTGAGTAAATCAATTGAACTATTACATTCGAATAATGAAGTTCCAGTTATATTATCATGGAATAATTTTCTTCTAGGAGTTCCTGCAACATTTCTTTGAGTAGGAGTCACAAACACAAAATTTGACTCTTTAGGACTTTGTTCCAACAATACAGTATCATTAGAAGTGTCTAACATATTCTCTACACTGGACGAATAGATAGATGCAACTTCCATAATATCCTCATTTCTCTGTATCAACCTAAAATTGTATAAAGTTTCATCAACAACAGATAACTGTTCTGCATTGGAACCACACATTACCTTTTCTTTAGGAGTTTTTTCATCTGTAATTAAATTTTCCACCTGTGATATTTTTCCCTTAATATCGCTGTTGCAATTGTGTGTTAATAGTTGATCATTAACACATTCCACAATATCAATAACTTCATTTCGTTTTGTAGGAGTGATAAATTCATCAACAATCGACTCCTCGAGATTTGGTTTCAACAATAAAGATCCATGATCAGTTATCTCCTTTACTGTTATACTTGTCTCCATTAACCTAGAACTTGACAAAAAATCATCACCAACAGACACCTGCCCAATATTTTCATATAACATTACCTTTTCAACTGGTGTTTTTACCTTTTTACTGTCCTGTTTAAAAATATGACGCAAAGCTGAATTTACTTTATCATGATTTTTCAATGCTTGTACTTTCCATTTATCGGCATTCCATACTAGTCCTAACCTCTTGCAAATTTCAATTACAATTTCAGAATCTATGCGCTTCACTTCAAATGGTAGCTCATTCAGTACTGCCCTCACTTTGTTAGTGAAATTTTTTTTTTCTGGTTCAAACTGATTGTATAATTTCAATATATCATTCCTCCTGTCTACTAGTATCTGAAATCAAATATAGTGTTTATTATTATAATATACTAAAACTGATGTACAAAATATGGTGGACATAGTGCCACCATCACAGTCCTACCAAGAAGTTAAGCTATTTAGGATTTGAGTATTTTATTATTTATGGAATTATCCCTAAACAATGTACATGTTAATTTGCATGTTGCAAAGTTGGAATTTGGGAGATTTAACTCAGTTTCAAATAAGCACAGAGTACAGACTTGTGTGGCTACATTTTTTTGACTCTTCAAACTGCCAATAAACAAGTGTAGCTACATAGGTACTAAAAAATGTATAAATAATACATTCTCAAACAGAACATTTAATATATAAAATATTAAATAACGGATATATTGAATTGTGGAACGCGATGCCGTTGTCGTGATAATACTTCCAAATTCTAGCAGTTATAATACAAATTGATTTATCACTGTATACGGTATACCTAGGTAAACCTTAAAATGTTTAGACACAGCAGTGTCACATAATGTAAACATTACCATCATAAAGATAAAATATGAAATAACCAACATTTAATAAATCGATGACAGCATAAATTGGTACTTATAGGTAACCTTAAAGGTTACTTATAAACATAGAAAAAATGATTCTGCGTAAATGCGGTTTGTTCATGTCGCGCATTGGCCAGAGAGAGAAAACATAGTGCGCTGACATCCTATTAAACAAAATAAAGTTTTAAATTATATTACCTACTTTTTTCTTATATCAATAATAATTAATAGTCTACATTATTAATAAAAAGTTATTTTCAGGATTACCTATTCATTTAAAATTATATTAAATATAATTTTAAATGATTTTAAAAATGTCTTGAAGAAGAATTTTTTTATGAAAAACAAAATAGAAACGATTTTGTTTCCGTTTAGTAATTTTGTGGTCTGATTTATTTTCCAAAATAAATTAAAACGGAATTTTTTTCTGACTTTTTTGGCGATAGAAGTCGGTAATAACTAATAATTAATAACCTTAGATTATTTAATTATTATGAGTCACGACTAGTGATGTTCAGACTAGAATTCAGAAATTTTATATTTAAGAAATTTCTATAATTTAAAAATTAAAGTGTATTTTTTGATAGAACTCTTTTTTTTTACTTAGGACGAGTAAAAATTAGAAATATTCATTGGATTTTGAATATATTTTATAGGCTATAGCATAAATGCATTATTAAAATTAAACCGCACAAATTGATTATATTAATTTAAATATAATTAATAAGTGTTAATCATTATATTTTTAATATTTGTCCGGTACCTAGTATATAAGTGGCATTCGCAAGTATTGCTATTTTATATTTTTATCACAATACAATTAATGTAAATAAAAATTTCCTAGTTGCATCAGTAGTGACGACTATTACATTTTTCAATAATAATTATGCTAAATATTAAATTCGTATGTTTCCTTAACAAATAGCATTAGTATTAATTATAACCAATTCAAATACTTATAATTAATACTAAATAAGTACCTAACCTAACCTATTTACATAATATTATTATAACCTAATCCGTTATTGGGATTTTGTCGAAAATCGGGTTTGCGTAAAAATTCACGTTTTTTCCTCAATTTTTCATTTGTTTTTCACGGCTCTTATGAAAACTACAAGGGAAATTTATACTTTTGACCCCCCAAAGTACCAACTAGATTCACTTTCCTATCAGAAAAGGTACTATTGAAGAAAATCAAAGCATTTTTACTGTCCTAAAAGGTGGCGACAGACACAAAAAAAAAAATCAATACATTCATCGCTTCGCTCTGCAGAAATGTGAACTCGTCATGTATAACAAAATATAATATAGGCAATTTCTGATTTCATATACGGATAATCAAATACAAAAATAACAGTATATCGAAACTAAAATATAAAATTAGACAAGATACCGCTAGGACTTTCCCGGCAACATATAGTTTATACATTATACGTACAGTCGTTACCAGATAAATTGAGCCAGCGGCGGCGGCGCGATAACGAAAAACCAAGAGTTTTTCGTGCTTGAACGTTGTTACCAAAAATATATCAATAAACCAACAATATTGTCACACAACATTTTAAAACTGATTTTACGTTAAAATCAAATATTCTGATAATATTCTAATATTAAAATTCCGCCGCCGGCTCAAATTATCTGGCAACGGGTGTAATACCATGATATTAAAATAAAGTTTATTATGTCATGTGTAATAACATTGAGTACAAAATATAGTACAATATAATATTATACAAATATACAATACGCATGTTAATACGTAACAACTTACGACATGACTTAATACACTATAATATAAACATATAATATTGTAATTTGTCCCAGCTATACCCAGCTCCCTGCTAACAAACCAAAGTATTGAAGTACCTAACATTGAAGCATGCTGTTGCATGCAATTGTGTTTTTATACACTTAAATTATAAATACAGTATAATAATATGTAGGTACAATACTAAAGTTACTCATTAAGTGTTGTCGACTTACTCGTCTAATCCTTAATCGATTTTTCAAACATGTATTCTGATTAAAACATGCTTTGCAAGACTTAATGATGATATCATCACCAGATTTTACATTTTTCCACTGACAAGGAGTACATCCATTTTCTTTCAAAACGGCAATCAGCTTTTGAAGGTTTATTTTTGACATTTTAATGCTTAAACATATAAGTATAAAAAAATTAGTACCTATAATATAGAAATAAGATAATATACTTATAAAAAAATGAATTGGCTTTGTGGTAAAAAATCTAAAATTTAAATGTGTGAAAGTAAATTAATATAAGAGACCTTTGCAGGAAAAAAAGTGTTTATATAAAATAAATAAGTATAATTAGGAGAACAAATTGCGAAAACAAATAATTAATGTGTAGGTATATTATATTATGTTAAATAATTACCCGTAGTATATCACCAATCCGTCCAATTCCCGTGGTAATATTACCTGTAAAATATTTAAATATATTTTAAAAAGTAAAAAGGATTGCTAAGTTAAATACACGGCCACACGGGTGATTCGAAAATGGTGTAAAATACTAATATTACGCTAGTAAATGTACGGCTGTAAGACACAAGTACACAACAGACGTGTTTGTTTGTTGACCGCTAACGATCAACGCACCGAATTTTCCGTAAAGCATATTTCACAATAACCCTCCGGCCCCCACCCCACGAAAACCATCATCTACATAAATAAAGAAATCTATAAATAGTTATGCTCATGGAAAATACTGATAATAATTAAATACAAAATAAACTATCGTATATAAAAAAGTACCAAGTTTACTAATCTATACATTGTTATGCTATGGAATATGGACTAAAAAAGGTATCCGTCGTGAGTCGTGACTCGCGACCGTCGTTTTTTCTATGGCGGCTATTGTAATTATTTGTTATACAGAAAATAAGCCGACGCGTCGCGACGTCGTTACCAAGGAAATACCTACGACATACGGGCGCATACCTGCACTCACCCATACACAAATGCACAATAATAATATTATCTAATCTTATAGTGACAAATTTGATTTAGGTAGTATAATAGCATCATAGACGTGCGCAGACTTTCATTGCAGATGCAGCATATAAAATTAAACAGCCCATTTTTTAACAATCGGCCAAATAAATGTCGAATAGTCAAAATGTCACTGCTAACCGAATTGCGGAAAAAAAATAATAAGGGATAATATAAATAATTTAATATATAATAAATTATATATTAAAAATAAAATAAATATTGTAGGTATACCTGTTACGTATGTTAAAAATTGTTATTATATAAAAACTGTCTTATACCTTAAAAATACAATAAAAAATGTATAAAAAAATATTAACAATAATTAAATATAAATAGTTGATAGGAATAATTTTATAAATATAATAGGTATAATATAATATAATATTTTATAAATTATATGATATAAATAAAATTAATATTGTGTATTTTATAAAAATTGTCTTTTACCCAATAGGTATTATACGGTATACTACCAAAAAGTCCGAGGTAAAAAAGTCCTAGGAAAAAAAATCCGAGTAAAAAAGTCCGTGGTTAAAAAGTACGAGGTATAAAAAGTCATCGGTGAAAAAGTCCGAAACATAAAAAGTCCAGTACATATAATTAGGTAAAAGGAAAAATACTATGTGATGCACAATCAAACTTCCGATTAGTATTAATATAAATTGTAACTAAATTATTTACCTGAAAAAATTTAAAAACTTTTTTTTTTAAATAATTATTTTTTTGACGACAGTTAGTTAATTAAACTGATAAGTCATAATACTAGATTGTTTTATTATCATTGGATTTTAGATTCTGAGTGAAACGATGAATGTATTGATTTTACAATGATGTGTGTTTTTTTATTTTTTATTTTTTTTTTGTGTCTGTGTACACGATAAGTAGTCGAAATAATGCTTCGATTTTCGACTTCAGTATCTTGTTCGATTGGAAAGTGAATATCGTTGGTGCATTGGGGAGGTCAAAATTTAAAATTCACAGTACTTTTCAAAAGCGCCAAGAAAAACAAAAGAAAAATTAAGGAAAAACGGGAATTTTTACGCAAAATCGATTTTTCAGAAAATTTAATTTGGTTGTGGTGTTACTTTAAAACAAATGACCGTAGATACATGAAATTTTCACTGGTTGTTTATATTTGCATTTTCTATACACGATACCATTTTCAAAATATTTTGATTTATTTTGAACTGTTTAGGGACATTTTAATTTTTCATTTTTTTTTAGTTTTTTTTCTAGGAATATCAATAAAATTTTATTCGTTGGTCAAAAATGCTTGACAATTTAATAGAAGGCTCCTAGTATATTGTTTCAAAGGCAGATGAAAAATATTAAAAATCGTTAGTCACAGTTTTTTTTTATAAGCATTTAAAGTTCAAAAATTGACAAAATATGGAAAAATCACGAAAATTATCAAATTATTTTGAGTTAAGAATTCGTAAAAATTTTTCTTTTTAAATCTAAGATTTTAAAATGTAACACAAGATTCCTTATAAGATTATCTAACTTTATCAAAAAAAAAATGTCTATAAGAAAGTCAAATTAAATTTTTATGAGCGTTTGAAATTCAAATTTTTACAACATTGGATATTCACTCGATTTTCTACATGTAGCGATTTCCTTATTTTATTGTAATTCAAAAACCGAAATGACTGTAAAAACTTGAAAATTTCACTGAAATGTTTATATTAGCATTTATACATACGATAAAATTTTTGAAAAGTAATTTGACTCTTTTTAAGCTGTTAAACGGACATTGTATGTTTTCAATTGTTTTAGTTTTTTTTTTCTATAAATATCAATTAAGTTTTATCTATTGGGCCTTAAAGTGTAAAAAATTAATACAGGGCTCCTGATACATTGTTACAATAGCAGTTGAAAAATATTACAAATACATAGGCACAATTATTTTTTATAAGTATTTGAAGTTAAAATCTTGACAAAATTTACCAAATTTAAAATTGAATAATTATTTTGTAGTTAAAAATTTATAAAATGTTCAACTTTTATATCTAAGGATTGAACATTTAAAACAAGATTCCACGTAAATATTTAATTCTGTTACCAAAAATTCTAAGAAATACATAAGCACAGTTTATTTTTATAGTCATTTTAAGTTCAAATTTGGCCAAAAGTACATATTAAAAAACCAAGAATAACTATTTTAGTTATTTTGTTTTGATTGTATAATATTATTTGTGGGTACTTGAAACCTCTAAAGTATACTATTATATATCTATGATAGTACCACTGTTTGTTGTTGATGTATAACGCATTACCTAATGGATATCGTGATATGATTAATTTGGAATTTATTATTGATACCTATTATAGGTCAATTTTTTTTAATACTATAGATAAGTATACATATAACAGGTATGTCTAATACCTAGTCTGACAAACCATCTCCGCTCTGAATCGTTTTCCTTATACAGTGATATTAAATCATTGAATTCAAATTTAATACTATCCATTATATAGTGACCCACTTGTAACCTACTGTACAGCAGAGCGACATCCACTTACCCACCTTTTTAAAAGATGTTTCTTGAAAAGTATAGCTGATGAGTTGCGCGAGTAACTCATATCATAATATTATAAATTGGTACGAAATTTACTTGATTACGTATGTAATATATTTTGAACTTACTACTTTCTCACTTTAAATTACACGTAAATTCTAAACCAAAAGGCTAAATAGTGTTAAATGTACTAAATAGAATCGATTCCGTACACTTTGATTAATTTAAAATAAACAATCAAAAAAGGTACAGTTCGTCTGATTCAAGTTATTTTATGTTACTAATTAATTATTATAATATGAACTTTTGGTTTATTTCTCAATATAACTATGAGGTTTGAACAAAAATTAAGGAGCTGTGTGAAACTACTTACTGCTAGCAAACATAAAACTCTGCGTGTTGTATTTAACTGTTATTGTTTGTGCGTTAACTAGGTAATCATTAAAAGCGAAACCCTGTAATTTCCAGGAGATTGAAATAAAGTGGCACGTTAATACTATATGATGATAATAAGCCTTCCGTTTCTTCCCGTACCTACCAATAATCGGCAACCTTTGAAAGTATATACAATGACCGTATTGGTATATTATTTTCGCACACATATTATATGCCATCTTGGAAAAATGGTTTCATGAATAAAACATAAAATCCAGTGAGTTTCGTATAAAGTCTTTAATATTTGGTCCCTCGACAGCACCCCGTGAAACGTCCAACCAACAATCGAACAGATGTTATCATTTTTTTTTTTTAATTTTGAAGGGTTTTCATGTTTTTGTTGTATTAATGCTCATATAATATTATGCCGGACAAAGTATTATCGCTTGCAGCTGGTTTTATTTTGGTTTTACAAATAATAATACAATGCACGTTTTTTGACTGGAAAACTTTTTTTTACTTATAAGTATTAAGTATGGTTTGTTTGGGCAAGGTTACCAGGCATCGATTTATCGGCTGTTGAAGTCACCAGCGTTTAATTACCTATACACACGAATTCGAAGTTAATCGTGCACGACGTATCGGATCGAATCCGAGCATGGTTGTTTTTACGTGTAAGGAAAATTCAAATCCAACGCCCGACAGTATTTGGGTGATCTACCGCCGAGAGTCTGCTAACCTTCGACGTATTGTATTACAATAATAATAAATTATTAGTAACGAATGCCGTGCAAAAGCGCAACTATAGCCTGAAATCCAATCATCTATTGTGCTTTGTGTGCCTCAAGGCTCAAGCCACAGTCGCCACTGGTCGATACCGTGTAACCACGGCACAGACCTTTCGATTGGTTTACCTAATAATATATAGATATATTACATGTTAATATAGTGTTCAATATAAGTTAACTATATATAATATATAATATTATGTCGCTTACATGGCACACGTTGACCACTCATTAGCATGCCCTCAGACCATCAAACAACCTCGTAAGCCTCCCGAAATCATCAAGTGCTCTCCCGTCCCGTCGTCTGTCTAATGTCAGAAATGTCGGTAAGCCGAAATTCGGTCACCGTATACGAATAAAATAAATGTCCATCACATAACCAGTGCGCCGCGGGGACGACCGTACCAAGAAATGCAATTTGTGAAGCACGAGTAACCCCTACGAACTTCGATTAATTATCATAGAATAGGCATACTATACGTCACTATACGTCATCACCGTAGGTTACGCTTAAAATTAATAACAACTAACGTATTATATTATAAGATATTATATTATACAACACACCTTGAGAGGTTCAACCTATAGACTACGTATATTAACTTACAAATACAATATTATTATCTGAACTTCAAGCAACCAGTACAAGTGTAATGATAACTATCGTCACGTTTTTTACGACAGCGTTAAATTTCTATTTTTCATAACTGCAGCTTAATAATAATATTCTTACAGGTTTTATATGTCTAAAATCCTATCGCTATGCGATTTGACTAGTGGCCAAGTTGTCACGTGTTGTAATTTAATTAAGTTTTCTTCCATCTACCTGAAGCGATAAATTGGCTTTTCATATATTTTTTTCTTGTACCGCAGTCAAATATTTTCTGTCGTATTATTGATACGTTATACGTTCTTATTTTTCATCTCATATATTCTGCATACAATTATTTCAAGGTCCGATTTTAGTATTGAATATTTTTCCCTCGCGCCTTTTTGACTAAATATGTTTTTTAAAACTTTTATTTTATAAAACTGATGAGGCAGATATCTGTTATACCCTATTAAATAGTGAGTCATATGAAATGGAACACTAATTTACTGATCGTAACGTATTTACCAGCTACTTTGAATATGAAACGCTTTTGTTAAATTTAATCGGTGAATGGCATTTTTACCAATGAGATTAATTTATCGATGGTTATACAATAGTTACAATTTAATACCGTCATAAAATACTTTACAACATTGATTTTCATATTTTTTATGACAAAAAAAACCCAGACTCAATTTGATCATAAAATGTGTATTAAACAGATAATGGCTGGACTAAACTATAAAGGATATACCATGTATCTACCATAATTTTCTGCTCCAGCACACATATTAAATAAATAATTTCTGAACTCGTAAAACACGTTACATATTATATGAAATAAAATAAAATTAATAATAATTATTCATCATGGTCCCAATCAAATCTAATCCTTCTATAAACCTTATTGTATCCAATTGATAACTACGTGACAATTAAAAAATAATTTATGCTTGTTGCGCGTTTTGCATCCGATACGATTTAGGAACAATTTGGTATGATAATAAAAACTTATGAAACTGATCAGAGCAATATAATGTTTCATATACCATTCCTCGCGAAATCGCACCGCATCCATCGCCACCACTGCTGAAGCACATTGCACACTGGGGGCTCGTTAAGTTAATCGGATTATACCCGTCACCGTATCCAATCCGTTTCCGAACCCGTCTCTATCTGACAATTTCAGAGGATAAAAACTTTACCCGCCGCACGTCACGTGTGCACAATACTGTTGCCCGTATTACCGAGATTACGGCTTTCAGAACATAATTCAAAAACAGATTTCCAAAAGCTTTTCCCGAGTGCTGCTTTGTTGAGCCAAAGCACAACCACCAAGGTGCACCTATGGTAAATATTTTCTGAAAATGTCTCACTGTATTATTGAACATAATATTAGATAGGTACACCCACCACACCGGATGGAACGATACCAATGTATAATGACTTTTTCGATAAGATAGAATTTAAAAATCATGCAATACTATTGTAGCACGAAATATAAATTATATCCTCGCAGTCGATAGTCGGTAGTAAAGGAATTCAAAATAAAATGTTCATAGATTAGATGGCATTAACAAATCAAATGTTAATTATTTATTTGTGAATACGTACCATGGTTTACTAACTATCTATTGAGTTTGGGTAACAATTATAGTTGTTAAAAAAAAAACAAATCTATAAGAAATATAACATAGCAAAACAGCTAAGAATAATTCTAAATATTAAAATAAAATACAAATAGTTTTGTTGCATGTGTATTGAAAATAAAGTTTGTTTATTTATTCTAATTTAATACATTTTTGACAATGATAGTAGGATTGTTATAATACTATCGTAAAACACATAAAGTAGCGACGAGATTCGAAAATTAATGTAATCCAAAGTAAAGTGAAATTTATTTTCATTAACTAGAGGTACCTATGGTGAAAGACTGATACAAAAATAATTTTTACCGTCTTGTAAAGTAGGTATTTGTTCAGAAATTGGATATCTAAAAATAAATAACTGAATATTTATAAAAAAATAAATATACATTTAGATTGTTTGATAGGTATTTATTTTGATTTTAATAAAAATTATTATTTAATATTTTGTATACCACTTCATAGAGAAATTTTAAGCTTACCGAATCAATAAATAAAACTTTATTAATGAAAAAGCCATAGAATTTTAAACAAAAGAGGTATTTTTATTTTGAAATAAACTCAAAAAAGGTTTATGTATTTTGATGGTCACACGCTACTTTTTGCACGCGAGTAACAATATGGCTTATTCAATAAAACGGACCGTTCACATACTTACTATCTAAATAAAGTAAACCTATTATTTTAAAAAGGTTTGTATGGAATAAATTCAATAATATAAAATAATAAGCTATTGATAAACTAACTAAATTGACTGGACCCCAAATGTATGCATTACATTGTTCACCACCATTAAAATTGATAGGACGGACACACGAATAAAAATATTAATTTTCAAAACCAATATAATAATAATATTTGGTTAAGAATAGACTAATATTTACCATGGATACTGCCTCTATGTTACTCTCTGGTATACCTACCTAAACTATAGGTTAAAAAACTAAAAATAACCGTTAACCTCGTTGAGAAATGTATTGTACAGTACAATTTTAAACAGAATTAGAAAACAATTATATTAAATATATTTCTAATAGAGTTGTATGTAAAAAAATTAAATGAAACAAAATAAATAACCCTTACTTATAGATAACTAACATTATATGTGACATACCTACGTGTTTAAAATGTCGACGAAAAAAGGTAATTCAACACTGGCCGTTCAAGATACCGTGTATGTAATGTATTTAAATTTAATACACGCATTACTAAGAAATAAAACAATTTAATAAAACTTACTATAATACTACCTAATATAAAAATAATAATGTATACATAATTGTTATGGATGACTGGATACCGAGAATTGTATTGACGCGTAAAAGTATTTTTTATTTTTTAAAACATATTTTGCTACATTTAAAAATAAAAAACTTTGACATTTACTTAATAATAATTTACAGTTATAATGTTAGATGTATTTATGTTAGATTTTACAATGCTCTTTAGTTAATCTAGTGAATAATCTAAATTCAATTACGAAAAATTTTAAATTCTATTCAATTAATGACTCAATTCAATCAGATGAAAAAGGTTTATAGGAGATCAATAAGAAGGAACTAAATGAAAAAAAATAAGCTAAAACTAATGTCTTCTCAACTCAAATATAAAAACTTAAATATAAAAAACTCCACTGGGAAAAATAACAATTTTGGGGGTTTAATCTTTTCTTTTTTTCAGAACAATGGTAGAATAACATGAAAATACTTTGCCAAAAGAAAGCAAAAATTGCAGTCCAAAATAAAAACGATTAATTTATCTTTTAGTTGACGTTCACTAATTATGGTACAATAGAATGTATTCATATAATACATGATTAATATTATTCCTTTGCTTAAAAAAACACTAGTCTAAAATGTTACATAATAATTAATTGAATAAGTAATTATTTAGTCAATGTAGAACT